>NW_027597502.1:0-77783 GCF_964194155.1 Cetorhinus maximus | reverse complement strand
GAATGAGTCCGGGATTGATACAGGGCTATGATGAGAAAAAGAGAGAGACAGTGGAATGAGTCTAGGTTTGATACTGGGCTATGATGAGAGAGAGAAACAGTGCAATGAGTCTGGAATTGATACAGGGCTATGATGAGAGAGACAGAGAGACAGTGGAATGAGTCTGGGATTGATACAGGGCTTTGATGAGAGAGGCACAGTGTAATCTGTCTTCGATTGACACAGGGCTATGATGTGAGAGAGACAGACAGTGGAATGAGTCTGCGATTGAAACAGGTCTATGATGAGAGAGAGACACAGTGGAATGAGTCTGGGATTGATACAGGGCTATGATGAGAGAGTGAGAGACACAGTGCAATGAGTTTCGGATTGATACAGGGCTATGATGAGAGACAGAGAGAGAGAGAGAGAGAGAGTGGAATGAGTCTGGGCTTGATACAGGTCTATGATGAGAGAGAGACACAGTGGAATGAGTCTGGGATTGATACAGGGCTATGATGAGAAAAAGAGAGAGACAGTGGAATGATTCTAGGATTGATACTGGGCTAGGATGAGATAGAGTGACAGTGGAATGAATCTGGGATTGATACAGGGCTATGATGAGAGAGAGAGACAGTGGAATGAGTCTGGGATTGATACAGGGCTATGATGAGAGAGAGAAACTGTGCAATGAGTCTGGAATTGATACAGGGCAATGGTGAGAGAGACAGTGACCGTGGAATGAGTCTGGGATTGAAACAGGCCTATGATGAGATAGAGTGAGAGTGGAATGAGTCTGGGATTGATACAGGGCTATGATGAGAGAGGCACAGTGTAATCTGTCTTGGATTGACACAGGGCTATGATGTGTGAGAGACAGGCAGTGGAATGAGTCTGGGATTGATACAGGTCTATGATGAGAGAGAGAAACAGTGGATTGAGTCTGGGATTCATACAGGGCTATGATGAGAGTGAGACACAGTGGAATAAGTTTGGGGATGCATACAGGTCTATAATGAGAGAGAGAGAGACACAGTGCAATGAGTCTGGGATTGATACAGTGCTATGATGAGAGAGAGAGAGAGAGTGGAATGAGTCTGGGATTGATACAGTTCTATGATGAGAAAAAGAGAGAGACAGTGGAATTAGTCTAGGATTGAAACTGGCATATGATGCGAGAGAGAGAGAGAGAGACAGTTGGATGAGTCAGGGATTGATACAGGGCTAGGATGAGAGAGAGAGACAGTGGAATGAGTCTGGGATTGATACAGGGCTATGGTGATAGAGACAGTGACAGTGGAATGAGTCCGCGATTGATAGAAGTCTATGATGAGATAGAGACTGACAGTGGAATGAGTCTGGGATTGTAACAGGGCTAGGATGAGAGAGAGAAACAGTGCAATGAGTCTGGAATTGATACAGGGCTATGATGAGAGAGAGAGTGAGACACTGGAATGAGTCTGGGATTGATACAGGGCTATGGTGAGGGAGACAGTGACAGTGGAATTAGTCCGGGATTGATAGAAGTCTGATGAGATAGAGAGCGACAGTGGAGTGAGTCTGGGATTATTACATGGCTATGATGAGAGAGAGAGTGACAGTGGAATGAGTCCGGGATTGATACAGGGTTATGATGAGAGAGAGAGTAACAGTGGAATCTGTCTGGGATTTGCACAGGGCTCTGATGAGAGAGAGAGAGAGACAGATCAATGAGTCTGGGGTTGATACGGGGCTCTGATGAGAGTGTAATGAGTTTGGGATTGATACAGGGCTATGATGAGAGAGAGAGAGAAGGTGGAATGAGTCTGGGATTGATACAGGGCTATGATGAGAGAGAGAGTAACAGTGGAATGAGTCTGGAATTGATACAGGGCTATGATGAGAGAGAGAGACAGTGGAATGTGTCTGGATTGATATAGGGCTATGGTGAGATAGACAGTGACAGTGGAATGAGTCTGGGTTTGAAACAGGGCTAGGATGAGAGAGAGAAACAGTGGAATGAGTCTGGGATTGATACAGGGCAATGATGAGAGAGAGAGACAGTGGAATGAGTCTGGGATTGATACAGGGCTTTGATGAGAGAGAGAGAGAGTGACAGTGGAATGAGTCTGGGTTTGAAACAGGGCTAGGATGAGAGAGAGAAACAGTGGAATGAGTCTGGGATTGATACAGGGCTATGATGAGAAAAAGAGAGAGACAGTGGAATGAGTCTAGGATTGATAGTGGGCTATGCTGAGAGAGAGAAACAGTGCAATAAGTCTGGAAATGATACAGGGCTATGATGAGAGAGAGAGACAGTGGAATGAGTCTGGAATTGATACAGGGCTATTATGAGAGAGGCACAGTGTAATATGTCTTGGATTGATACAGGGCTATGATGTGAGATAGACAGACAGAGGAATGTGTCTGGGATTATAACAGGTCTATGATGAGAGAGAGACAGGGGAATGAGTCTGGGATTGATACAGGGCTATGATGAGAGAGAGACACAGTGGAATGAGTTTGGGATGGATACAGGGCTATGATGAGAGAGAGAGAGACACAGTGCAATGAGTCTGGGATTGATACAGGGCTGTGATGAGAGAGAGACACAGTGGAATGAGTCTGGGATTGAAACAGGGCTATGATGAGAGAGAGACACAGTGGAATGAGTCTGGGATTGATACAGGGCAATGATGTGAAAAAGAGAGAGACAGTGGAATGAGTCTAGAATTGATACTGGGCTATGATGAGAGAGAGAGAGAGACGGTGGAATGAGTCCGGGATTGATAGAAGTCTATGATGAGATAGAGAGTGACAGTGGAATGAGTCTGAGATTGAAACAGGGCTAGGATGAAAGAGAGAAACAGTGCAATGAGTCTGGAATTGATACAGGGCTATGATGAGAGAGAGAGAGAGACAGTGCAATGAGTCTGGGATTGATACAGGGCTATGGTGAGAGAGAGAGTAACAGTGGAATCTGTCTGGGATTTGCACAGGGCTATGATGAGAGAGAGAGAGAGACAGATCAATGAGTCTGGGGTTGATACGGGGCTCAGATGAGAGTGTAATGAGTTTGGGATTGATACAGGGCTATGATGAGAGAGAGACAGAAGGTGGAATGAGTCTGGGATTGATACAGGGCTTTGATGAGAGAGAGAGAGTGACAGTGGAATGAGTCCGGGATTGATACAGGGTTATGATGAGAGAGAGAGTAACAGTGGAATGAGGCTGGAATTGATACAGGGCTATGATGAGAGAGAGAGACAGTGGAATGTGTCTGGGATTTATACAGGGCTATGGTGAGATAGACAGTGACAGTGGAATGAGTCTGGGTTTGAAACAGGGCTAGGATGAGAGAGAGAAACAGTGGAATGAGTCTGGAATTGATACAGGGCTATGATGAGAGAGAGAGAGTGACGGTGGAATGAGTCCGGGATTGATACAGGGTTATGATGAGAGAGAGAGTAACAGTGGAATCTGTCTGGGATTTGCACAGGGCTCTGATGAGAGAGAGAGAGAGACAGATCAATGAGTCTGGGGTTGATACGGGGCTCTGATGAGAGTGTAATGAGTTTGGGATTGATACAGGGCTAGGATGAGAGAGAGAGAGAAGGTGGAATGAGTCTGGGATTGATACAGGGATATGATGAGAGAGAGAGTAACAGTGGAATGAGTCTGGAATTGATACAGGGCTATGATGAGAGAGAGAAACAGTGGAATGAGTCTGGGATTGATACAGGGCTATGATGAGAAAAAGAGAGAGACAGTGGAATGAGTCTAGGATTGATAGTGGGCTATGCTGAGAGAGAGAAACAGTGCAATAAGTCTGGAAATGATACAGGGCTATGATGAGAGAGAGAGACAGTGGAATGAGTCTGGAATTGATACAGGGCTATGATGAGAGAGAGAGACAGTGGAATGAGTCCGGGATTGATTCAGGGATGGGATGAGAGAGAGAAACAGTGCAATGAGTCTGGGATTGATACAGGGCTATGGTGAGAGAGACAGTGACAGTGGAATGAGTCCGGGATTGAAACAGGGCTAGGATGAGATAGAGTGAGAGTGGAATGAGTCTGGGATTGATACAGGGCTATTATGAGAGAGGCACAGTGTAATATGTCTTGGATTGATACAGGGCTATGATGTGAGATAGACAGACAGAGGAATGTGTCTGGGATTATAACAGGTCTATGATGAGAGAGAGACAGGGGAATGAGTCTGGGATTGATACAGGGCTATGATGAGAGAGAGACACAGTGGAATGAGTTTGGGATGGATACAGGGCTATGATGAGAGAGAGAGAGACACAGTGCAATGAGTCTGGGATTGATACAGGGCTGTGATGAGAGAGAGACACAGTGGAATGAGTCTGGGATTGAAACAGGGCTATGATGAGAGAGAGGCACAGTGGAATGAGTCTGGGATTGATACAGGGCTATGATGAGAAAAAGAGAGAGACAGTGCAATTAGTCTAGGATTGATACTGGGCTATGATGAGAGAGAGAGAGAGAGAGACAGTGGAATGAGTCTGGGATTGATCCTGGGCTAGGATGAGAGAGAGAAACAGTGCAATGAGTCTGGAATTGATACAGGGCTTTGGTGAGAGAGACAGTGACAGTGGAATGAGTCTGGGATTGTAACAGGGCTAGGATGAGAGAGAGAAACAGTGCAATGAGTCTGGAATTGATACAGGGCTATGATGAGAGAGAGAGTGAGACACTGGAATGAGTCTGGGATTGATACAGGGCTATGGTGAGGGAGACAGTGACAGTGGAATTAGTCCGGGATTGATAGAAGTCTGATGAGATAGAGAGCGACAGTGGAGTGAGTCTGGGATTATTACATGGCTATGATGAGAGAGAGAGTGACAGTGGAATGAGTCCGGGATTGATACAGGGTTATGATGAGAGAGAGAGTAACAGTGGAATCTGTCTGGGATTTGCACAGGGCTCTGATGAGAGAGAGAGAGAGACAGATCAATGAGTCTGGGGTTGATACGGGGCTCTGATGAGAGTGTAATGAGTTTGGGATTGATACAGGGCTATGATGAGAGAGAGAGAGAAGGTGGAATGAGTCTGGGATTGATACAGGGCTATGATGAGAGAGAGAGTAACAGTGGAATGAGTCTGGAATTGATACAGGGCTATGATGAGAGAGAGAGACAGTGGAATGTGTCTGGGATTGATATAGGGCTATGGTGAGATAGACAGTGACAGTGGAATGAGTCTGGGTTTGAAACAGGGCTAGGATGAGAGAGAGAAACAGTGGAATGAGTCTGGGATTGATACAGGGCAATGATGAGAGAGAGAGACAGTGGAATGAGTCTGGGATTGATACAGGGCTTTGATGAGAGAGAGAGAGAGTGACAGTGGAATGAGTCTGGGTTTGAAACAGGGCTAGGATGAGAGAGAGAAACAGTGGAATGAGTCTGGGATTGATACAGGGCTATGATGAGAAAAAGAGAGAGACAGTGGAATGAGTCTAGGATTGATAGTGGGCTATGCTGAGAGAGAGAAACAGTGCAATAAGTCTGGAAATGATACAGGGCTATGATGAGAGAGAGAGACAGTGGAATGAGTCTGGAATTGATACAGGGCTATTATGAGAGAGGCACAGTGTAATATGTCTTGGATTGATACAGGGCTATGATGTGAGATAGACAGACAGAGGAATGTGTCTGGGATTATAACAGGTCTATGATGAGAGAGAGACAGGGGAATGAGTCTGGGATTGATACAGGGCTATGATGAGAGAGAGACACAGTGGAATGAGTTTGGGATGGATACAGGGCTATGATGAGAGAGAGAGAGACACAGTGCAATGAGTCTGGGATTGATACAGGGCTGTGATGAGAGAGAGACACAGTGGAATGAGTCTGGGATTGAAACAGGGCTATGATGAGAGAGAGACACAGTGGAATGAGTCTGGGATTGATACAGGGCAATGATGTGAAAAAGAGAGAGACAGTGGAATGAGTCTAGAATTGATACTGGGCTATGATGAGAGAGAGAGAGAGACGGTGGAATGAGTCCGGGATTGATAGAAGTCTATGATGAGATAGAGAGTGACAGTGGAATGAGTCTGAGATTGAAACAGGGCTAGGATGAAAGAGAGAAACAGTGCAATGAGTCTGGAATTGATACAGGGCTATGATGAGAGAGAGAGAGAGACAGTGCAATGAGTCTGGGATTGATACAGGGCTATGGTGAGAGAGAGAGTAACAGTGGAATCTGTCTGGGATTTGCACAGGGCTATGATGAGAGAGAGAGAGAGACAGATCAATGAGTCTGGGGTTGATACGGGGCTCAGATGAGAGTGTAATGAGTTTGGGATTGATACAGGGCTATGATGAGAGAGAGACAGAAGGTGGAATGAGTCTGGGATTGATACAGGGCTTTGATGAGAGAGAGAGAGTGACAGTGGAATGAGTCCGGGATTGATACAGGGTTATGATGAGAGAGAGAGTAACAGTGGAATGAGGCTGGAATTGATACAGGGCTATGATGAGAGAGAGAGACAGTGGAATGTGTCTGGGATTTATACAGGGCTATGGTGAGATAGACAGTGACAGTGGAATGAGTCTGGGTTTGAAACAGGGCTAGGATGAGAGAGAGAAACAGTGGAATGAGTCTGGAATTGATACAGGGCTATGATGAGAGAGAGAGAGTGACGGTGGAATGAGTCCGGGATTGATACAGGGTTATGATGAGAGAGAGAGTAACAGTGGAATCTGTCTGGGATTTGCACAGGGCTCTGATGAGAGAGAGAGAGAGACAGATCAATGAGTCTGGGGTTGATACGGGGCTCTGATGAGAGTGTAATGAGTTTGGGATTGATACAGGGCTAGGATGAGAGAGAGAGAGAAGGTGGAATGAGTCTGGGATTGATACAGGGATATGATGAGAGAGAGAGTAACAGTGGAATGAGTCTGGAATTGATACAGGGCTATGATGAGAGAGAGAAACAGTGGAATGAGTCTGGGATTGATACAGGGCTATGATGAGAAAAAGAGAGAGACAGTGGAATGAGTCTAGGATTGATAGTGGGCTATGCTGAGAGAGAGAAACAGTGCAATAAGTCTGGAAATGATACAGGGCTATGATGAGAGAGAGAGACAGTGGAATGAGTCTGGAATTGATACAGGGCTATGATGAGAGAGAGAGACAGTGGAATGAGTCCGGGATTGATTCAGGGATGGGATGAGAGAGAGAAACAGTGCAATGAGTCTGGGATTGATACAGGGCTATGGTGAGAGAGACAGTGACAGTGGAATGAGTCCGGGATTGAAACAGGGCTAGGATGAGATAGAGTGAGAGTGGAATGAGTCTGGGATTGATACAGGGCTATTATGAGAGAGGCACAGTGTAATATGTCTTGGATTGATACAGGGCTATGATGTGAGATAGACAGACAGAGGAATGTGTCTGGGATTATAACAGGTCTATGATGAGAGAGAGACAGGGGAATGAGTCTGGGATTGATACAGGGCTATGATGAGAGAGAGACACAGTGGAATGAGTTTGGGATGGATACAGGGCTATGATGAGAGAGAGAGAGACACAGTGCAATGAGTCTGGGATTGATACAGGGCTGTGATGAGAGAGAGACACAGTGGAATGAGTCTGGGATTGAAACAGGGCTATGATGAGAGAGAGGCACAGTGGAATGAGTCTGGGATTGATACAGGGCTATGATGAGAAAAAGAGAGAGACAGTGCAATGAGTCTAGGATTGATACTGGGCTATGATGAGAGAGAGAGAGAGAGAGACAGTGGAATGAGTCTGGGATTGATCCTGGGCTAGGATGAGAGAGAGAAACAGTGCAATGAGTCTGGAATTGATACAGGGCTTTGGTGAGAGAGACAGTGACAGTGGAATGAGTCCGGGATTGATAGAAGTCTATGATGAGATAGAGAGTGACAGTGGAATGAGTCTGGGATTCAAACAGGGCTAGGATGAGAGAGAGAAACAGTGCAATGAGTCTGGAATTGATACAGGGCTATGGTGAGAGAGACAGTGACCGTGGAATGAGTCTGGGATTGAAACAGGTCTATGATGAGATAGAGTGAGAGTGGAATGAGTCTGGGATTGATACAGGGCTATTATGAGAGAGGCACAGTGTAATATGTCTTGGATTGATACAGGGCTATGATGTGAGATAGACAGACAGAGGAATGTGTCTGGGATTATAACAGGTCTATGATGAGAGAGAGACAGGGGAATGAGTCTGGGATTGATACAGGGCTATGATGAGAGAGAGACACAGTGGAATGAGTTTGGGATGGATACAGGGCTATGATGAGAGAGAGAGAGACACAGTGCAATGAGTCTGGGATTGATACAGGGCTGTGATGAGAGAGAGACACAGTGGAATGAGTCTGGGATTGAAACAGGGCTATGAAGAGAGAGAGACACAGTGGAATGAGTCTGGGATTGATACAGGGCAATGATGTGAAAAAGAGAGAGACAGTGGAATGAGTCTAGAATTGATACTGGGCTATGATGAGAGAGAGAGAGAGACGGTGGAATGAGTCCGGGATTGATAGAAGTCTATGATGAGATAGAGAGTGACAGTGGAATGAGTCTGAGATTGAAACAGGGCTAGGATGAAAGAGAGAAACAGTGCAATGAGTCTGGAATTGATACAGGGCTATGATGAGAGAGAGAGAGAGACAGTGCAATGAGTCTGGGATTGATACAGGGCTATGGTGAGAGAGAGAGTAACAGTGGAATCTGTCTGGGATTTGCACAGGGCTATGATGAGAGAGAGAGAGAGACAGATCAATGAGTCTGGGGTTGATACGGGGCTCAGATGAGAGTGTAATGAGTTTGGGATTGATACAGGGCTATGATGAGAGAGAGACAGAAGGTGGAATGAGTCTGGGATTGATACAGGGCTTTGATGAGAGAGAGAGAGTGACAGTGGAATGAGTCCGGGATTGATACAGGGTTATGATGAGAGAGAGAGTAACAGTGGAATGAGTCTGGAATTGATACAGGGCTATGATGAGAGAGAGAGACAGTGGAATGTGTCTGGGATTTATACAGGGCTATGGTGAGATAGACAGTGACAGTGGAATGAGTCTGGGTTTGAAACAGGGCTAGGATGAGAGAGAGAAACAGTGGAATGAGTCTGGGATTGATACAGGGCAATGATGAGAGAGAGAGACAGTGGAATGAGTCTGGGATTGATACAGGGCTTTGATGAGAGAGAGAGAGAGAGTGACAGTGGAATGAGTCTGGGTTTGAAACAGGGCTAGGATGAGAGAGAGAAACAGTGGAATGAGTCTGGGATTGATACAGGGCTATGATGAGAAAAAGAGAGAGACAGTGGAATGAGTCTGGGATTGATAGTGGGCTATGCTGAGAGAGAGAAACAGTGCAATAAGTCTGGAAATGATACAGGGCTATGATGAGAGAGAGAGACAGTTGAATGAGTCTGGAATTGATACAGGGCTATGATGAGAGAGAGAAACAATGCAATAAGTCTGCAATTGATACAGGGCTCTGATGAGAGAGAGAGACAGTGGAATGAGTCCGGGATTGATTCAGGGATGGGATGAGAGAGAGAAACAGTGCAATGAGTCTGGGATTGATACAGGGCTATGGTGAGAGAGACAGTGACAGTGGAATGAGTCCGGGATTGAAACAGGGCTAGGATGAGATAGAGTGAGAGTGGAATGAGTCTGGGATTGATACAGGGCTATTATGAGAGAGGCACATTGTAATCTGTCTTGGATTAACACAGGGCTATGATGTGAGATAGACAGACAGAGGAATGTGTCTGGGATTATAACAGGTCTATGATGAGAGAGAGAGACAGTGGAATGAGTCTGGGATTGATACAGGTCTATGATGAGAGAGAGAAACCGTGCAATGAGTCTGGAATAGATACAGAGCTATGATGAGAGAGGCAGTGAAGGTGGAATGAGTCTGGGATTGAAACAGGTCTATGATGAGAAAGAGTGAGAGTGGAATGATTCTGGGATTGATACAAGGCTATGATGAGAGACAGACACAGTGGAATGAGTCTGGGATTGATACAGGGCTATGATGAGAAAAAGAGAGAGACAGTGCAATGAGTCTAGGATTGATACTGGGCTATGATGAGAGAGAGAGAGAGAGAGACAGTGGAATGAGTCTGGGATTGATACTGGGTAGGATGAGAGAGAGAAACAGTGCAATGAGTCTGGAATTGATACAGGGCTATGGTGAGAGAGACAGTGACAGTGGAATGAGTCCGGGATTGATAGAAGTCTATGATGAGATAGAGACTGACAGTGGAATGAGTCTGGGATTCAAACAGGACTAGGATGAGAGAGAGAAACAGTGCAATGAGTCTGGAATTGATACAGGGCTATGGTGAGAGAGACAGTGACCGTGGAATGAGTCTGGGATTGAAACAGGTCTATGATGAGATAGAGTGAGAGTGGAATGAGTCTGGGATTGATACAGGGCTATTATGAGAGAGGCACAGTGTAATATGTCTTGGATTGACACAGGGCTATGATGTGAGATAGACAGACAGAGGAATGTGTCTGGGATTATAACAGGTCTATGATGAGAGAGAGACAGGGGAATGAGTCTGGGATTGATACAGGGCTGTGATGAGAGAGAGACACAGTGGAATGAGTCTGGGATTGAAACAGGGCTATGATGAGAGAGAGACACAGTGGAATGAGTCTGGGATTGATACAGGGCAATGATGTGAAAAAGAGAGAGACAGTGGAATGAGTCTAGGATTGATACTGGGCTATGATGAGAGAGAGAGAGAGAGAGACAGTGGAATGAGTCTGGGATTGATACAGGGCTAGGATGAGAGAGAGAAACAGTGCAATGAGTCTGGAATTGATACAGGGCTATGATGAGAGAGAGAGACAGTGGAATGAGTCTGAGATTGATGCAGGGCTATGGTGAGAGAGACAGTGACAGTGGAATGAGTCCGGGATTGATAGAAGTCTATGATGAGATAGAGAGTGACAGTGGAATGAGTCTGAGATTGAAACAGGGCTAGGATGAAAGAGAGAAACAGTGCAATGAGTCTGGAATTGATACAGGGCTATGATGAGAGAGAGAGAGAGACAGTGCAATGAGTCTGGGATTGATACAGGGCTACGGTGAGAGAGAGAGTAACAGTGGAATCTGTCTGGGATTTGCACAGGGCTATGATGAGAGAGAGAGAGAGACAGATCAATGAGTCTGGGGTTGATACGGGGCTCTGATGAGAGTGTAATGAGTTTGGGATTGATACAGGGCTATGATGAGAGAGAGAGAGAAGGTGGAATGAGTCTGGGATTGATACAGGGCTTTGATGAGAGAGAGAGAGTGACAGTGGAATGAGTCCGGGATTGATACAGGGTTATGATGAGAGAGAGAGTAACAGTGGAATGAGTCTGGAATTGATACAGGGCTATGATGAGAGAGAGAGACAGTGGAATGTGTCTGGGATTTATACAGGGCTATAGTGAGATAGACAGTGACAGTGGAATGAGTCTGGGTTTGAAACAGGGCTAGGATGAGAAGAGAGATAGTGGAATAAATCTGGGATTGATACAGGTCTATGATGAGCGAGAGACACAGTGTAATGAGTCTGGGATTCATACAGGGCTATGATGAGAGAGCGAGAGAGACAGTGGAATAGGTCTGGGATTGACACAGGGCTATGATGAGAGAGAGAGAGGGAGACAGTTGAATGAGTCAGGGATTGATACAGGGCTATGATGAGAGAGAGAGAAATTGGAATGACTGTGGGATTGATACAGGGCTTTGATGAGAGAGAGACACAGTGGAATGAGTATGGGATTGACACAAGGCTATGATGAGAGCGAGACACAGTGGAAAAAGTCTGGGATTGATACAGGGCTCTGATGAGAGAGAGACACAGTGGAATGAGTTTGGGATTGACACAGGGCTATGATGAGAGAATGAGTGAGAGTAGAATGAATCTGGGATTGATACAGGGTATGATGTGAGAGAGAGACAGTGGAATGAGTCAGGGATTGATACAGGGCTATGATGAGCAAGACACAGTGGAATGAGTCTGGGATTCTTACAGGGCCATGATGAGAGAGAGAGAGAGAGACAGTGGAATAGGTCTGGGATTGACACAAGGCTATGATGAGAGAGAGACACAGTGGAATGAGTCTGGGATTGATACAGGGCTATGATGAGAGAGAGAGAGAAAGTGGAATGAGTCTTGGATTGATACAGGTCTATGATGAGAGACAGAGACAGTAGAATGAGTCTGGGATTAATACAGGGCTATGATGAGAGAGAGAAACAGTGGAATGCGTCTGGGATTGATACAGGGCTATGATGAGACAGAGAGTGACAGTGGAATGAGTCCGGGATTGATAGAAGTCTATGATGAGTTAAAGAGTGACAGTGGAATGAGTCTGGGATTGATTCAGGTCTATAATGATTTAGAGTGAAAGTGGAATGAATCTGGGATTGATACAAGGCTATGATGAATGAGACACAGTGGAATGAGTCTGGGATTGATACAGGGCTATGATGAGAGAGAGAGTGACAGTGGAATGAGTCCGGGATTGATAGAAGTCTATGATGAGAAAGAGAGTGACAGTGGATTGAGTCTGGGATTGATACAGGTCTGTGATGAGTTAGAGTGACAGTGGAATGACTCGGGGATTGATCCAGGTCTAGGATGAGATAGAGAGTGACAGTGGAATGCGTCTGGGATTGATACAGGAGTATGATGAGAGAACACAGTCGAATGAGTCTGGGATTGATACAGGGTTCTGATGAAAGAGACACAGTGTAATGAGTCTGGGATTGACACAGGGCTATGATGAGAGAGAGACACAGTGGAATGAGTTTGGGATGGATACAGGGCTATGATGAGAGAGAGACACAGTGGAATGAGTTTGGGATGGATACAGGGCTATGATGAGAGAGAAAGAGACACAGTGCAATGAGTCTGGGATTGATACAGGCCTATGATGAGAGAGAGAGAAAATTGAATGAGCCTGGGATTGATACAGGGGTTTGTTGAGAAAGAGTGACAGTGGAATGACTCTGGGATTGATACAGGAGTATGATGAGAGAACACAGTGGAATGAGTCTGGGATTGATACAGGGCTCTGATGAAAGAGACACAGTGTAATGAGTCTGGGATTGACACAGGGCTATGATGGGAAAGAGAGACAGTGGAATGAGTCTGGGATTGATACGGGGCTATGATGAGAGGGAGACACAGTGGAATGAGTTTAGGATTGATACAGATCTATGATGAGAGAGAGAGAGAGATAGACTGTGGAATGAGTCTGGGATTGATACAGGGCTATGATGAGAGAGAGAGACATTGGAATGAGTCTGGGATTGATACAGGTCTATGATGAGAGAGCGAAAAAGAGGAATGAGTCTTGGATTGATTCAGGGCTTTGATGAGAGAGAGACACAGTGGAATGAGTTTGGGATTGACACAGGGCTATGATGAGAGAGAGAGTGACAGTAGAATGAATCGGGGATTGATACAAGGCTATGATGAGAGAGAGACACAGTGAAATGAGTCTGTGATTGATACAGGGCTACGATGAGAGAGAGAGAGACACAGTGGAATGAGTCTGGCATTGATACAGATCTATGATGAGAGAGAGAGAGAGAGAGACAAAATTGAATGAGCCTGGGATTGATACAGGGGTTTGTTGATAAGGAGTGACAGTGGAATGACTCCGGGATTGATCCAGGTCTAGGATGAGACAGAGAGTGACAGTGGAATGAGCCTGGGAGTGATACAGGAGAATGATGAGAGAACACAGTGGAATGAGTCTGGGATTGATAGAGGGCTCTGATGAAAGAGACACAGTGTAATGAGTCTGGGATTGACACAGGGCTATGATGGGAGAGAGAGACCGTGGAATGAGTGAGGGATTGATACAAGGCTATGATGAGAGAGAGACACAGTGAAATGAGTCTGTGATTGATACAGGGCTACGATGAGAGGGTGAGAGAGAGAGAGACAGTGGAATGAGCCTGGGAGTGATACAGGAGAACGATGAGAGAACACAGTGGAATGAGGCTGGGATTGATAGAGGGCTATGATGGGAGAGAGAGACAGTGGAATGAGTCAGGGATTGATACAGGGCTATGATGAGAGAGAGAGAAAGTGGAATGACTGTGGGATTGATACAGGGCTTTGATGAGAGAGAGACACAGTGGAATGAGTATGGGATTAACACAAGGCTATGATGAGAGCGAGACACAGTGGAATGACTCTGGGATTGATACAGGGCTCTGATGAGAGAGAGAGGGAGACAGTGGAATGGGTCTGGGATTGATACAGGTCTATGATGAGAGAGAGAAAAAGTGGAATGAGTCTGGGATTGATACAGGACTTGGATGAGAGAGAGAGAGAGAGAGAGACAGTGGAATGAGACTGGGATTGATACAAGAGAATGATGAGAGAACACAGTGGAATGAGTCTGGGATTGATAGAGGGCTCTGATGAAAGAGACACAGTGTAATGAGTCTGGGATTGACACAGGGCTATGATGGGAGAGAGAGACAGTGGAATGAGTCAGGGATTGATACAAGGCTATGATGAGAGAGAGACACAGTGAAATGAGTCTGGGATTGATACAGGGCTCTGATGAGAGAGAGAGGGAGACAGTGGAATGGGTCTGGGATTGATACAGGGCTTGGATGAGAGAGAGAGAGAGAGAGAGAGACACAGTGGAATGAGTCTGAGATTGATTCAGGGCTAGGATGAGAGAGTGAAACAGTGCAATGAGTCTGGAATTGATACAGGTCTATGATGAGAGAGAGAAAAAGAGGAATGAGTCTTGGAATGATACAGGGCTTTGATGAGAGAGAGACACAGTGGAATGAGTCTAGGATTGATACTGGGCTATGATGAGAGAGAGAGAGAGGGAGAGAGACAGTGGAATGAGTCTGGGATTGATTGAGGGCTAGGATGAGAGAGAGAAACAGTGCAATGTGTCTGGAATTGATACAGGGCTATGATGAGAGAGAGAGAGAGACAGTGGAATGAGTCAGGGAT
Organism: Cetorhinus maximus; assembly: GCF_964194155.1. Lineage (NCBI taxonomy): Eukaryota > Metazoa > Chordata > Chondrichthyes > Lamniformes > Cetorhinidae > Cetorhinus > Cetorhinus maximus. The sequence continues at coordinate 62,804 of NW_027597502.1, read as the reverse complement.
TGATACAAGGCTATGGTGAGAGAGACAGTGACAGTGGAATTGGTCCGGGATTGATAGAAGTCTATGATGAGATAGAGAACGACAGTGGAATGAGTCTGGGATTATTACATGGCTATGAAGCGAGAGAGTGTGACAGTGGAATGAGTCTGGGATTGATACAGGTCTATGATGAGAGAGAGACAAACTGGAATGAGTCTGGGATTGATACAGGCCTCTGATGACAAAAAGAGAGAGACAGTGGAATGAGTCTGGGATTGATACAGGGCTATGATGAAAGAGAGACAAACTGGAATGAGTCTGGGATTGATACAGGCCTCTGATGACAAAAAGAGAGAGACAGTGGAATGAGTCTGGGATTGATCCAGGGCTATGATGGGAAAGAGAGACAGTGGAATGAGTTTAGGATTGATACAGATCTATGATGAGAGAGAGAGAGAGATAGACAGTGGAATGAGTTTGGGATTGATACAGGTCTATGATGAGAGAGAGAAAAATAGGAATGAGTCTTGGATTGATACAGGGCTTTGATGAGAGAGAGACACAGTGGAATGAGTGTGGGATTGATACAGGGCTATGATGAGAGAGAGAGTGACAGTGGAATGAGTCTGGGATTGATACAGGTCTATGATGAGAGAGAGAGATAGTGGAATGAATCTGGGATTGATACAGGTCTATGATGAGCGAGAGACACAGTGGAATGAGTCAGGGATTGATACAGGAGTATGATGAGAGAGACAGAGTGGAATGAGTTTGGAATTGATACAGGGCTATGATGAGAGAGAGAGAGACACAGTGGAATGAGTCTGGCATTGATACAGATCTATGATGAGAGAGAGAGAGAGAGAGAGACAAAATTGAATGAGCCTGGGATTGATACAGGGGTTTGTTGATAAGGAGTGACAGTGGAATGACTCCGGGATTAATCCAGGTCTAGGATGAGATAGAGAGTAACAGTGGATTGAGTCTGGGATTGATACAGGAGAATGATGAGAGAACACAGTGGAATGAGTCTGGGATTGATAGAGGGCTCTGATGAAAGAGACACAGTGTAATGAGTCTGGGATTGACACAGGGCTATGATGGGAGAGAGAGACAGTGGAATGAGTCAGGGAATGACACAAGGCTATGATGAGAGAGAGACACAGTGAAATGAGTCTGTGATTGATACAGGGCTACGATGAGAGGGTGAGAGAGAGAGAGACAGTGGAATGAGTCAGGGATTGATACACGGCTATGATGAGAAAGAGAGAAAGTGGAATGAGTCTCGGATTGATAAAGGTCTATGATAAGAGAGAGAGAGACACAGTGGAATGAGTCTCGGATTGATACAGGGCTATGATGAGAGAGAGAGAAAGTGGAATGAATCTGCGATTGATACAGGGCTTTGATGAGAGCGAGACACAGTGGAATGAGTATGGGATTGACACAAGGCTATGATGAGAGCGAGACACAGCGGAATGAGTCTGGGATTGATACAGGGCTCTGATGAGAGACAGAGACAGACAGTGGAATGAGTCTGGGATTGATACAGGGCTATGATGAGAGACAGAGACAGACAGTGGAATGAATCTGGGATTGATACAGGGCTATGATGAGAGAGAGCGAGAAACACTGGAATGAGTCTGGGATTGATACAGGGCTATGATGAGAGAGAGAGAGAAAGAAAGTGGAATGAGACTTGGATTGATACAGGGCTATGATGAGAGAGAGAAACAGTGGAATGAGTCTGGGATTGATACAGGGCTATGATGAGAGAGAGAGTGACAGTGGAATGAGTGCGGGATTGATAGAAGTCTATGATGAGATAGAGAGTGACAGTGGAATGAGTCTGGGATTGATACAGAGCTATGATGAGAGAGACACAGTGGAATGAGTTTGGGATTGATACAGGGCTATGATGAGAGAGAGAGACACACAGTGGAATGAGTCTGGTATTGATACAGATCTATGATCAGAGAGTGACACAGTGGAATGAGTCTGGGATTGATACAGGGCTATGATGAGAGAGAGAGAAATTTGAATGAGCCTGGGATTGATACAGGGGTTTGTTGAGAAAGAGTGACAGTGGAATGACTCTGGGATTGATCCAGGTCTACGATGAGATAGAGAGTGTCAGTGGAATGAGTCTGGGATTGATACAGGAGTATGATGAGAGAACACAGTGGAATGAGTCTGGGATTGATACAGGGCTCTGATGAAAGAGACACAGTGTAATGAGTCTGGGATTGACACAGGGCTATGATGGGAGAGAGTGAGACAGTGGAATGAGTCTGGAATTGATACACGTCTAAGATGAGCGAGAGACACAGTGGAATGCGACGGAGATTGATACAGGGCTATGATGAGAGAGAGAGAGAGACAGTGGAATAGGTCTGGGATTGATACAAGGCAATGAAGAGAGAGAGACACAGTGGAATGAGTCTGGGATTGATACAGGGCTATGATGAGAGAGAGAGAAAGTGGAATGAGTCTCGGATAGATACAGGTCTATGATGAGAGAGAGACACAGTGGAATGAGTCAGGAATTAATACAGGGCCGTGATGAGAGAGAGAGAGAGAGAGAAAGAGTGAGAGTGGAATGAGTATGGGATTGATACGGGGCTATGATGAGAGAGAGAGACAGAGTGGAATGAGTCTGGGATTGATACAGGGCTATGATGAGAGAGAGAGAGAGAGACACAGTGGAATGAGTCTCGCATTGATACAGATCAATGATGAGAGAGAGACACTGTGGAATGAGTTTGGGATTGATACAGGTCTATGATGAAAGGGAGACACAGTGGAATGAGTCTGGGATTGATACAGGGCTATGATGCGAGAGACACAGTGGAATGAGTTTGGGACTAATACAGGACTATGATAAGATAGAGAGTGACAGTGGAATGAGTCTGGGATTGATACAGGGCTATGATGAGAGAGAGAGACACACAGTGGAATGAGTCTGGCATTGATACAGATCAATGATCAGAGAGAGACACAGTGGAATGAGTCTGGGATTGATACAAGGCTATGATGAGAGAGAGAGAAAATTGAATGAGCCTGGGATTGATACAGGGCTATGATGAGAGAGAGAGAGTGACAGTGGAGTGAGTCTGGGATTGATACAGTGCTATGATGAGATAGAGTGACAATGGAATGAGTCTGGGATTGATGCAGGGCTATGATGAGATAGAGTGACAATGGAATGAGTCTGGGATTGATGCAGGGCTATGATGAGAAAGGGACACAGTGGAATGAGTCTGGGATTGATACAGGGCTATGATGAGAGAGAGAGAGACACAGTGGAATGCTTCTGGGATTGATACAAGGCTATGATGAGAGAGAGACACAGTGGAATGAGTTTGGGATTGATACAGGGCTATGATGAGAGAGAGAGACACAGAGGAATGAGTAAGGGATTGATACAGGTCTATGATGAGATAGAGAGTGACAGTGGAATGAGTCTGGGATTGATACAGCACTATGATGAGAGAGACACAGTGGAATGAGTTTGGGATTGTTACAGGGCTCTGATGAGATAGAGACACAGAGGAATGAGTTTGGAATTGATACATGGCTATGATGAGAGACAGAGAGACAGTGGAATGATTTTGGGATTGATAGAGGTCTGTGATGAGAGACGGAGAGAGAGACAGTGGAATGATTTTGGGATTGATACAGGGCTCTGATGAGAGAGAGACAGAGGAATGAGTCTGGGATTGATACAGTGCAGTGGAGAAATGTATTGTGGCCCAGGAGAATGATGAACTCCGTCACTGGCTCAGCTGGAAACACAAACCCTAAGGAAAGGGCTGGGGGCTAATCAATGAAGCTTTACAGTTGAAGAAAGTCTCTTTAATCATACTCTCCGTCATCTGGGATTGGGGGTGATATGTTAACTTTGTTTGAGGAATTCTATTGGACAATAAACAGAGATAGGAATAAACTGAACATTTTCGGTTAGCAATCTTTGCGGGGGCGACGCAACATTCTAACAATCCCAGAATCCCAGCATAGTAACAGTTCAGAAGGAGGCCATTCGGCTCATCGTGTCTGCACCGGCTCTCTGAGCATTATAACTTAGTGCCCATCTCCTGCCTGTTCCCCGTACCCCAGCACACTGTTTCTATTTAAATAACCATTCCATGTCCTCCTGAATGCCTCAATCAAACCTGCCTCCACCACACTTCCAGGCAGTGCATTCCAAACCCTAACTGCTCGCTGTGTGAAAAAAACATTTTCTCACCTCACATTTACTTTGTTTGCAAAACACTTTGAAACTGTGCCCTCTGGTTCTTCACCTGTTGACGATTTTGAACAGTTTCTCCGTAGAGACTCTGTCCAGAAACCTCATGATTTTTAAATCTTCCATCAATTCTCCTCACTCCCAACTGCTCCAATCTTTCCTCATTACTGAAGCGCCTCATCCCTGGAACCATTCTGGTAAACCTCTTCTGCACTCTCTCCAATGCGTTCACACCCTTCCCATAGTGTGGCGCCCAGCAATGTGCACAGTACTCCAGCTGAGATCGAACCATTGTCTTATCTAAGTTCATCATAACCTCCCTGCTCTTGTGCTCTATGTCCCTGTTAATGAAGTTTAGAATACTGCATGCTTTCGAAACAGCTCTCTCTACCTGTCCTGTCACCTATAATAACTTATGTACATATACACCCAGGACTCCCTGCTCCTGCACACCCTTTAGAATACTATCCTTACAAGATAGTTTAATATTTTTGGGATAAAATATCGGGGGAAGGATCTGAAGGGCTTTGGAGATGGTGTGAGATTGGACTGGCTGGACCGGCATCAGGGAGGAGGTACTTCAGTTAACCTGGAGAGACTGAAGTCTCTTTTAAATCTCCTCCTGAGAGCAGAGAAGATTAAGAGGAGATTTAGTGGAGGCTTTCAAAATCATTAAAAGTTTCACCATCTCCCCACTGGCAGGAGTTTTTCTGACCAAAGGACATAGACTGAAGATGAAGGCAAAAGATCCACAGAGAAGGAGAAGTGATGCCCCACAGCGAGGTGTTGTGAACTTGAAGCTGCTGTCTGAATGGTGTGGACAAATAGGAATTGAAGAATTATTGAAGGCAAACAATTCCACCATTCTGTTTCCCAAGTCTTCCCTTGGAAGTGCTCGATGCGTAAAGTACTGACTTCCTCATACCTATTCCTACGACAATCTGATAGTGATCTCCCTGCACCAGATTGAATGCAGTTTGTCAGCTTCTACGGGAAGGGACGGCTCCAGGGCAAAAAACTATTTTAGAAAAACATGCCTGCGTAAACACATTGCCGGCCAAAGGTTTTATTTAGCAGTTTTGGATACCACACCGATGAGATTTCGGTCTGTTTCGAGTGCACCTCAATTGCGTCCTCTCATCTCTGAATCTGAAGTTCGTCGGCTCAGGAAACTACTCGAGAGGTTTCAGCCCTATGAAACAGCGCTTACCACTTTGGCACCAGTTATGCATTGATCCCTCAGTGCTGGTCCTCTGGCACTGCAGCACTCCCTCAGTACTGACCCTCCGACAGTGCAGCGTTCCCTCAGTCCTGACCCTCCCACAGTGCAGCACTCCCACAGTGCTGACCGTCCGACACTGCAGCACTCCCTCAGTACTGACCTTCTGATCGTGCAGCAGTCATTCATTACTGACCCTCTGATAGTGCAGTGCTACCTCAGCACTGCCCTTCTGACAGTGGAGCACTCTCCCAATACTGTCACTGCAACAGTGCAGAGCTCACTCAGTACTGTCACTCTGACAGTACAGCACACCGGCAGTGCCAACATTCCAACAGTACACCATATTATTGTACTGTTGCAGTATAGTGATTTGTTTTCAGGTGCTCGTATTCTAGAGACCAGGAACTTGCGTTCAAATCCTATCTGGCACTCTGCAAATATAAATTGAAGGAATTAAGACATTCGGCAATAAAGGCGGGTATCTGAAATGACAGATTTGACAATATTGCAATCTCATGTAAACCCATCTGGATCACTAATACCCTTTACAGCAGCAAATCTGCTGGCCTGACCCAGTCTGGCCAATCTGTCACTCCAAACCAACAGCAATGTGCTTGACTCATGACTACCCCCTGAATTGCCCTCATAACATACTTAGTTATATTGAATAGTGACAGAAAAGCTCCAATCAGAATAAGGATGGTGAACTTCCAAGCATCGACCGAGGCACCAGAAAAGAAAATGGAGCACACACTGGGTATTACGGCACGACCATGGTGCTCAGTGGGATAGATTGAGAACAGATCTTGCAGCTCAAAATCAGGCATCAAAACACTGGGTAGTGGGACTAACTTGGGATTAATACAGGAGTGTAAGGAGGTAATGGGCGGAGCCTATGATTCATTTAGGGCTATGGCGTGAGAGGGGGACAGAGGGATTCATTTGGGTTTGATAGAGGGCAGTAAGAAATGAGCAGAATGTTAGGATTAGTTTGGGATTGATACAGGGCTACGATGAGAGAGAGAGACAGACAGTGGAATGAGTCTGAGATTGATAGAGGTCGTTGATGACAGAGAGAGACAGTGGAATGGGTTTGGGATTAATACAGGGCTATGATGAGAGAGAGAGAGGCAGAGAGTGGAATGAGTCTGGGATTGATGCAGGGCTATGATGAGAGAGAGGGAGACAGTGGAATGAGACTGGGATTGATACAGGTCTATGATGAGAGAGAGAGATAGTGGAATGAATCTGGGATTGCTACAGGTCTATGATGAGCGAGAGACACAGTGGAATGAGTCTGGGATTCATACAGGGCTATGATGAGAGAGAGAGAGAGAGACAGTGGAACAGGTCTGGGATTGACACAAGGCTATGATGAGAGAGAGACACAGTGGAATGAGTCTGGGATTCATACAGGGCTATGATGAGAGAGAGAGAGAGAGACAGTGGATGGAGTCTGGAATTGATACAGGGCTATGATGAGAGAGAGAGAAAGTGTAATGAGTCTCGGATTGATACAGGTCTATGATGAGAGAGAGACAGACAGTGGAATGAGTCTGGGATTGATACAGGGCTATGATGAGAGAGAGACAGAGACAGTGGAATGAGTCTGGCATTGATACAGATCTATGATGAGAGAGTGAGAGAGAGAGACAGTGGAATTAGTCTGGGACTGTTACGGGGCTATGATGAGAGACAGAGACAGACAGTGGAATGAGTCTGGGATTGATACAGGGCTATGATGAGAGACAGAGACAGACAGTGGAATCAGTCTGGGATTGACACAGGGCTATGATGAGAGAGAGAGAGAAAGACAGTGGAACGAGTCTGGGATTGATACAGATCGTTAATGACAGAGGGAGACAGTGGAATGAGTTTAGGATTATTACAGGGCTATGATGAGAGAGAGCGAGAAACACTGGAATGAGTCTGGGATTGATACAGGGCTATGATGAGAGAGAGAGAGAAAGAAAGTGGAATGAGTCTGGGATTGATACAGGGCTATGATGAGAGAGACAGAGAAAGAAAGTGGAATGAGTCTTGGATTGATACAGGGCTATGATGAGAGAGAGAAACAGTGGAATGAGTCTGGGATTGATACAGGGCTATGATAAGAGAGACACAGTGGAATGAGTTTGGGATTGATACAGGGCTATGATGAGAGAGAGAGAGACACACAGTGGAATGAGTCTGGTATTGATACAGATCTATGATCAGAGAGTGACACAGTGGAATGAGACTGGGATTGATACAGGGCTTTGATGAGAGAGAGAGGGAGACAGTGGAATGAGTCTGGGATTGATACAGGGCTTTGATGAGAGAGAGACACAGTGGAATGAGTTTGGGATTGACACAAGGCTATGATGAGAGAGAGAGTGACAGTACAATGAATCTGGGATTGATACAGGGTGTGATGTGAGATAGAGACAGTGGAATGAGTCTGGGATTGATACAGGTCTATGATGAGAGAGAGACACAGTGCAATGAGTCTGGGATTAATACAGGGCTATGATGAGAGAGAGAAACAGTGGAATGCGTCTGGGATTGATAGAAGTCTATGATGAGATAAAGAGTGACAGTGGAATGAGTCTGGGATTGATTCAGGTCTAAAATCAGTTAGAGTGAAAGTGGAATGAATCTGGGATTGATACAGGAGTATGATGAGAGAAGACAGTCGAATGAGTCTGGGATTCATACAGGGCTATGATGGGAGAAAGGGAGACAGTGGAATGAGTCTGGGATTGATACAGGTCTATGATGAGAGAGAGAGATAGTGGAATGAGTCTGGAATTGATACAGGTCTATGATGAGCGAGAGACACAGTGGAATGAGTCAGGGGTTGATACAGGGCTATGATGAGAGAGAGAGAAAGTGGAATGAGTCTCGGATTGATACAGGTCTATGATGAGAGAGAGACACAGTGGAATGAGACTGGGATTGATACTGGGCTATGATGAGAGAGAGACAGAGATACACAGTGGAATGAGTCTCGCATTGATACAGGTCTATGATGAGAGGGAGACACAGTGGAATGAGTCTGGGATTGATACAGGGCTATGATGAGAGAGACACAGTGGAATGAGTTTGGGACCTATACAGGACTATGATGAGATAGAGAGTGACAGTGGAATGAGTCTGGGATTGATACAGGGCTTTGATGAGAGAGACACAGTGGAATGTGTTTGGGACTGATACAGGACTATGATGAGGGAGAGAGTGACAGTACAATGAGTCTGGGATTGATACAAGGTATGATGTGAGAGAGAGACAGTGGAATGAGTCTGTGATTGATACAGGGCTATGATTAGAGAGAGTGACAGTGGAATGAGTCTGGGATTGATACAGGGCTATGATGAGAGAGAGAGAGAGAGACAGTGGAATGAGTCAGGGATTGATACAAGGCTATGATGAGATAGAGAGACACAGTGGAATGAGTTTGGGATTGATACAGGGCTATGATGAGAGGTAGAGAGAGAGACAGTGGAATGAGTCAGGGATTGATACAAGGCTATGATGAGAGAGAGACACAGTGGAATGAGTTTGGGATTGATACAGGGCTATGATGAGAGAGAGAGAGAAGGACAGTGGAACGAGTCTGGGATTGATACAGATCTTTGCTGACATAGGGAAACAATGGAATGAGTTTAGGATTATTACAGGGCAATGATGAGAGAGAGAGAGAGAGGGAGAGAGAGAGAGTGGAATGAGTTTGGGATTGATACAGGGCTTTGATGAGAGAGAGACACAGTGGAATGAGTATGGGATTGATACAGGGCTATGATGAGAGAGAGAGTGACAGTGGAATGAGTCCGGGATTGATAGAAGTCTATGATGAGATAAAGAGTGACAGTGGAATGAGTCTGGGATTGATTCAGGTCTATAATGATTTAGAGTGAAAGTGGAATGAATCTGGGATTGATACAAGGCTATGATGAATGAGACACAGTGGAATGAGTCTGGGATTGATACAGGGCTATGATGAGAGAGAGAGTGACAGTGGAATGAGTCCGGGATTGATAGAAGTCTATGATGAGAAAGAGAGTGACAGTGGATTGAGTCTGGGATTGATACAGGTCTATGATGAGTTAGAGTGACAGTGGAATGACTCGGGGATTGATCCAGGTCTAGGATGAGATAGAGAGTGACAGTGGAATGCGTCTGGGATTGATACAGGAGTATGATGAGAGAACACAGTCGAATGAGTCTGGGATTGATACAGGGTTCTGATGAAAGAGACACAGTGTAATGAGTCTGGGATTGACACAGGGCTATGATGGGAGAGAGGGAGACAGTGGAATGAGTCTGGGATTGATACAGATCTATGATGAGAGAGAGAGATAGTGGAATGAGTCTGGAATTGATACAGGTCTATGATGAGCGAGACACACAGTAGAATGAGTCAGGGATTGATACAGGGCTATGATGAGAGAGAGAGAGACAGTGGGATAGGTCTGGGATTGATACAAGGCTATGATGAGAGAGAGACACAGTGGAATGAGTCTGGGATTGATACAGGGCTATGATGAGAGAGAGAGAAAGTGCAATGAGTCTCGGATTGATACAGGTCTATGATGAGAGAGAGACACAGTGGAATGAGTCAGGGATTGATAGAGGGCTCTGATGAGAGAGAGAGGGAGACAGTGGAATGGGTCTGGGATTGATACAGGGCTTTGATGAGAGAGAGACACAGTGGAATAAGTTTGGGATTGACACAGGGCTCTGATGAGACAGAGAGAGAGAGAGAGAGACAGCGGAATGCATCTGGGATTGATACGGGGCTATGATGAGAGAGAGAGACACAGTGGAATGAGTTTGGATTGATACAGGGCTATGATGAGAGAGAGAGAGAGAGACACAGTGGAATGAGTCTCGCATTGATACAGATCTATGATGAGTGGGAGACACAGTGGAATGAGTCTGGGACTGATACAGGGCTATGATGAGAGAGACACAGTGGAATGAGTTTGGGACTGATACAGGACTATGATAAGATAGAGAGACAGTGGAATGAGTCTAGGATTGATACAGGGTTTTGATGAGAGAGAGAGAGACAGTGGAATGAGTCTGGGATTGATACAGGGTTATGATGAGAGAGAGTGTAACAGTGGAATCAGTCTGGGATTGATACTGGTCTATGATGAGACAGAGACAGTGGAAAGAGTTTGGAATTGATACAGGGCTATGATGAGAGAGACACAGAGGAATGAGTATGGGTTAGACACAGGGCAATGAATTGAGAGAGAGACAGTGGAATGAGTCTGGGATTGATACAGGGCTATGATGAGAGAGGTACAGTGTAATCTGTATTGGATTGACACAGGGCTATGATGTGAGAGAGACAGACAGTGGAATGAGTCTGGGATTGATACAGGGCTATGATGAGAGAGAGACACAGTGGAATGAGTTTGGGATGGATACAGGGCTATGATGAGAGAGAAAGAGACACAGTGCAATGAGTCTGGGATTGATACAGGCCTATGATGAGAGAGAGAGAAAATTGAATGAGCCTGGGATTGATACAGGGGTTTGTTGAGAAAGAGTGACAGTGGAATGACTCTGGGATTGATACAGGAGTATGATGAGAGAACACAGTGGAATGAGTCTGGGATTGATACAGGGCTCTGATGAAAGAGACACAGTGTAATGAGTCTGGGATTGACACAGGGCTATGATGGGAAAGAGAGACAGTGGAATGAGTCTGGGATTGATACGGGGCTATGATGAGAGAGAGACACAGTGGAATGAGTTTAGGATTGATACAGATCTATGATGAGAGAGAGAGAGAGATAGACTGTGGAATGAGTCTGGGATTGATACAGGGCTATGATGAGAGAGAGAGACATTGGAATGAGTCTGGGATTGATACAGGTCTATGATGAGAGAGCGAAAAAGAGGAATGAGTCTTGGATTGATACAGGGCTTTGATGAGAGAGAGACACAGTGGAATGAGTTTGGGATTGACACAGGGCTATGATGAGAGAGAGAGTGACAGTAGAATGAATCGGGGATTGATACAGGGTATGATGTGAGAGAAAGACAGTGGAATGAGTGTGGGATTGATACAGGGCTACGATGAGAGAGAGGGAGACAGTGGAATGAGTCTGGGATTGATACAAGGCTATGATGAGAGAGAGACACAGTGAAATGAGTCTGTGATTGATACAGGGCTACGATGAGAGAGAGAGAGACACAGTGGAATGAGTCTGGCATTGATACAGATCTATGATGAGAGAGAGACAAAATTGAATGAGCCTGGGATTGATACAGGGGTTTGTTGATAAGGAGTGACAGTGGAATGACTCCGGGATTGATCCAGGTCTAGGATGAGACAGAGAGTGACAGTGGAATGAGCCTGGGAGTGATACAGGAGAATGATGAGAGAACACAGTGGAATGAGTCTGGGATTGATAGAGGGCTCTGATGAAAGAGACACAGTGTAATGAGTCTGGGATTGACACAGGGCTATGATGGGAGAGAGAGACCGTGGAATGAGTCAGGGATTGATACAAGGCTATGATGAGAGAGAGACACAGTGAAATGAGTCTGTGATTGATACAGGGCTACGATGAGAGGGTGAGAGAGAGAGAGACAGTGGAATGAGCCTGGGAGTGATACAGGAGAACGATGAGAGAACACAGTGTAATGAGGCTGGGATTGATAGAGGGCAATGATGGGAGAGAGAGACAGTGGAATGAGTCAGGGATTGATACAGGGCTATGATGAGAGAGAGAGAAAGTGGAATGACTGTGGGATTGATACAGGGCTTTGATGAGAGAGAGACACAGTGGAATGAGTCTGGGATTGATACAGGGCTATGATGAGAGAGAGAGAGAGACAGTGGAATGAGTCTGGGATTGATACAGGGCTCTGATGAGAGAGAGGGAGACAGTGGAATGGGTCTGGGATTGATACAGGTCTATGATGAGAGAGAGAAAAAGTGGAATGAGTCTGGGATTGATACAGGGCTATGATGAGAGAGAGAAAAAGTGGAATGAGTCTGGGATTGATACAGGACTTGGATGAGAGAGAGAGAGAGAGAGAGACAGTGGAATGAGTCTGGGATTGACACAGGGCTATGATGGGAGAGAGAGACAGTGGAATGAGTCAGGGATTGATACAAGGCTATGATGAGAGAGAGACACAGTGAAATGAGTCTGGGATTGATACAGGGCTCTGATGAGAGAGAGAGGGAGACAGTGGAATGGGTCTGGGATTGATACAGGGCTTGGATGAGAGAGAGAGAGAGAGAGAGAGACACAGTGGAATGAGTTTGAGATTGATTCAGGGCTAGGATGAGAGAGTGAAACAGTGCAATGAGTCTGGAATTGATACAGGTCTATGATGAGAGAGAGAAAAAGAGGAATGAGTCTTGGAATGATACAGGGCTTTGATGAGAGAGAGACACAGTGGAATGAGTCTAGGATTGATACTGGGCTATGATGAGAGAGAGAGAGAGGGAGAGAGACAGTGGAATGAGTCTGGGATTGATAGAGGGCTAGGATGAGAGAGAGAAACAGTGCAATGTGTCTGGAATTGATACAGGGCTATGATGAGAGAGAGAGAGAGACAGTGGAATGAGTCTGGGATTGATACAGGGCTCTGATGAGAGAGAGGGAGACAGTGGAATGGGTCTGGGATTGATACAGGTCTATGATGAGAGAGAGAAAAAGTGGAATGAGTCTGGGATTGATACAGGGCTTGGATGAGAGAGAGAGATAGAGAGAGAGAGAGACAGTGGACTGAGTCTGGGATTGATTCAGGGCTAGGATGAGAGAGAGAAACAGTGGAATGAGTCTGGAATTGATACAGGGGTATGATGAGAGAGAGAGACAGTGCAATGAGTCTGGGATTGATACAGGGCTATGATGAGAGAGAGAGACAGTGGAATGAGTCTGGGATTGATACAGGGCTATGATGAGAGAGAGAGACAGTGGAATGAGTCTGGGATTGATACAGGTCTATGATGAGAGAGAGAAAAAGAGGAATGTGTCTTGGATTGATACAGGCCTTTGATGAGAGAGAGACACAGTGGAATGAGTTTGGGATTGACACAGGGCTATGATGAGAGAGAGAGCGACAGTAGAATGAATCTGGGATTGATACAGGGTATGATGTGAGAGAGAGACAGTGGAATGAGTTTAGGATTGATACAGATCTATGATGAGAGAGAGAGAGAGAGAGACAGTGGAATGAGTCTGGGATTGATACGGGGCTATGATGAGAAAGAGAGAAAGTGGGATGAGTCTCGGATTGATAAAGGTCTATGATGAGAGAGAGACACAGTGGAATGAGACTGGGATTGATACAGGGCTTTGATGAGAGAGAGACACAGTGGAATGAGTTTGGGATTGACACAAGGCTCTGATGAGAGAGAGAGTGACAGTACAATGAATCTGGGATTGATACAGGGTGTGATGTGAGATAGAGACAGTGGAATGAGTCTGGGATTGATACAGGTCTATGATGAGAGAGAGACACAGTGCAATGAGTCTGGGATTAATACAGGGCTATGATGAGAGAGAGAAACAGTGGAATGCGTCTGGAATTGATAGAAGTCTATGATGAGATAAAGAGTGACAGTGGAATGAGTCTGGGATTGATTCAGGTCTATAATCAGTTAGAGTGAAAGTGGAATGAATCTGGGATTGATACAGGAGTATGATGAGAGAAGACAGTCGAATGAGTCTGGGATTAATACAGGGCTATGATGGGAGAAAGGGAGACAGTGGAATGAGTCTGGGATTGATACAGGTCTATGATGAGAGAGAGAGATAGTGGAATGAGTCTGGAATTGATACAGGTCTATGATGAGCGAGAGACACAGTGGAATGAGTCAGGGATTGATACAGGGCTATGATGAGAGAGAGAGAAAGTGGAATGAGTCTCGGATTGATACAGGTCTATGATGAGAGAGAGACACAGTGGAATGAGACTGGGATTGATACTGGGCTATGATGAGAGAGGCACAGAGATACACAGTGGAATGAGTCTCGCATTGATACAGGTCTATGATGAGAGGGAGACACGGTGAAATGAGTCTGGGATTGATACAGGGCTATGATGAGAGAGACACAGTGGAATGAGTTTGGGACTGATACAGGACTATGATGAGATAGAGAGTGACAGTGGAATGAGTCTGGGATTGATACAGGGCTTTGATGAGAGAGACACAGTGGAATGTGTTTGGGACTGATACAGGACTATGATGAGGGAGAGAGTGACAGTACAATGAATCTGGGATTGATACAAGGTATGATGTGAGAGAGAGACAGTGGAATGAGTCTGTGATTGATACAGGGCTATGATTAGAGAGAGTGACAGTGGAATGAGTCTGGGATTGATACAGGGCTATGATGAGAGAGAGAGAGAGAGACAGTGGAATGAGTCAGGGATTGATACAAGGCTATGATGAGATAGAGAGACACAGTGGAATGAGTTTGGGATTGATACAGGGCTATGATGAGAGGTAGAGAGAGAGACAGTGGAATGAGTCAGGGATTGATACAAGGCTATGATGAGAGAGAGACACAGTGGAATGAGTTTGGGATTGATACAGGGCTATGATGAGAGAGAGAGAGAAGGACAGTGGAACGAGTCTGGGATTGATACAGATCTTTGCTGACATAGGGAAACAATGGAATGAGTTTAGGATTATTACAGGGCAATGATGAGAGAGAGAGAGAGAGAGGGAGAGAGAGAGAGTGGAATGAGTTTGGGATTGATACAGGACTATGATGAGATAGAGAGTGACAGCGGAATGAGTCCGGGATTGATAGAAGTCTATGATGAGATAGAGAGTGACAGTGGAATGAGTCTGGGATTGATACAGGTCTATGACGAGTTAGAGTGCCACTGGAATGAGTTTGGGATTGATACCGGACTATGATGAGATAGAGAGTGACAGCGGAATGACTGTGGGATTGGTACAGGGCTATGAAGAGAGAGAGACACACACAGAGGAATGAGTCTGGCATTGATACAGATCTCTGATCAGAGAGCGACACAGTGGAATGAGTCTGGGATTGATACAGGGCTATGATGAGAGAGAGAAAAAGTGGAATGAGTCTGGGATTGATACAGGACTTGGATGAGAGAGAGAGAGAGAGAGAGACAGTGGAATGAGTCTGGGATTGACACAGGGCTATGATGGGAGAGAGAGACAGTGGAATGAGTCAGGGATTGATACAAGGCTATGATGAGAGAGAGACACAGTGAAATGAGTCTGGGATTGATACAGGGCTCTGATGAGAGAGAGAGGGAGACAGTGGAATGGGTCTGGGATTGATACAGGGCTTGGATGAGAGAGAGAGAGAGAGAGAGAGACACAGTGGAATGAGTTTGAGATTGATTCAGGGCTAGGATGAGAGAGTGAAACAGTGCAATGAGTCTGGAATTGATACAGGTCTATGATGAGAGAGAGAAAAAGAGGAATGAGTCTTGGAATGATACAGGGCTTTGATGAGAGAGAGACACAGTGGAATGAGTCTAGGATTGATACTGGGCTATGATGAGAGAGAGAGAGAGGGAGAGAGACAGTGGAATGAGTCTGGGATTGATAGAGGGCTAGGATGAGAGAGAGAAACAGTGCAATGTGTCTGGAATTGATACAGGGCTATGATGAGAGAGAGAGAGAGACAGTGGAATGAGTCTGGGATTGATACAGGGCTCTGATGAGAGAGAGGGAGACAGTGGAATGGGTCTGGGATTGATACAGGTCTATGATGAGAGAGAGAAAAAGTGGAATGAGTCTGGGATTGATACAGGGCTTGGATGAGAGAGAGAGATAGAGAGAGAGAGAGACAGTGGACTGAGTCTGGGATTGATTCAGGGCTAGGATGAGAGAGAGAAACAGTGGAATGAGTCTGGAATTGATACAGGGGTATGATGAGAGAGAGAGACAGTGCAATGAGTCTGGGATTGATACAGGGCTATGATGAGAGAGAGAGACAGTGGAATGAGTCTGGGATTGATACAGGGCTATGATGAGAGAGAGAGACAGTGGAATGAGTCTGGGATTGATACAGGTCTATGATGAGAGAGAGAAAAAGAGGAATGTGTCTTGGATTGATACAGGCCTTTGATGAGAGAGAGACACAGTGGAATGAGTTTGGGATTGACACAGGGCTATGATGAGAGAGAGAGCGACAGTAGAATGAATCTGGGATTGATACAGGGTATGATGTGAGAGAGAGACAGTGGAATGAGTTTAGGATTGATACAGATCTATGATGAGAGAGAGAGAGAGAGAGACAGTGGAATGAGTCTGGGATTGATACGGGGCTATGATGAGAAAGAGAGAAAGTGGGATGAGTCTCGGATTGATAAAGGTCTATGATGAGAGAGAGACACAGTGGAATGAGACTGGGATTGATACAGGGCTTTGATGAGAGAGAGACACAGTGGAATGAGTTTGGGATTGACACAAGGCTCTGATGAGAGAGAGAGTGACAGTACAATGAATCTGGGATTGATACAGGGTGTGATGTGAGATAGAGACAGTGGAATGAGTCTGGGATTGATACAGGTCTATGATGAGAGAGAGACACAGTGCAATGAGTCTGGGATTAATACAGGGCTATGATGAGAGAGAGAAACAGTGGAATGCGTCTGGAATTGATAGAAGTCTATGATGAGATAAAGAGTGACAGTGGAATGAGTCTGGGATTGATTCAGGTCTATAATCAGTTAGAGTGAAAGTGGAATGAATCTGGGATTGATACAGGAGTATGATGAGAGAAGACAGTCGAATGAGTCTGGGATTAATACAGGGCTATGATGGGAGAAAGGGAGACAGTGGAATGAGTCTGGGATTGATACAGGTCTATGATGAGAGAGAGAGATAGTGGAATGAGTCTGGAATTGATACAGGTCTATGATGAGCGAGAGACACAGTGGAATGAGTCAGGGATTGATACAGGGCTATGATGAGAGAGAGAGAAAGTGGAATGAGTCTCGGATTGATACAGGTCTATGATGAGAGAGAGACACAGTGGAATGAGACTGGGATTGATACTGGGCTATGATGAGAGAGGCACAGAGATACACAGTGGAATGAGTCTCGCATTGATACAGGTCTATGATGAGAGGGAGACACGGTGAAATGAGTCTGGGATTGATACAGGGCTATGATGAGAGAGACACAGTGGAATGAGTTTGGGACTGATACAGGACTATGATGAGATAGAGAGTGACAGTGGAATGAGTCTGGGATTGATACAGGGCTTTGATGAGAGAGACACAGTGGAATGTGTTTGGGACTGATACAGGACTATGATGAGGGAGAGAGTGACAGTACAATGAATCTGGGATTGATACAAGGTATGATGTGAGAGAGAGACAGTGGAATGAGTCTGTGATTGATACAGGGCTATGATTAGAGAGAGTGACAGTGGAATGAGTCTGGGATTGATACAGGGCTATGATGAGAGAGAGAGAGAGAGACAGTGGAATGAGTCAGGGATTGATACAAGGCTATGATGAGATAGAGAGACACAGTGGAATGAGTTTGGGATTGATACAGGGCTATGATGAGAGGTAGAGAGAGAGACAGTGGAATGAGTCAGGGATTGATACAAGGCTATGATGAGAGAGAGACACAGTGGAATGAGTTTGGGATTGATACAGGGCTATGATGAGAGAGAGAGAGAAGGACAGTGGAACGAGTCTGGGATTGATACAGATCTTTGCTGACATAGGGAAACAATGGAATGAGTTTAGGATTATTACAGGGCAATGATGAGAGAGAGAGAGAGAGAGGGAGAGAGAGAGAGTGGAATGAGTTTGGGATTGATACAGGACTATGATGAGATAGAGAGTGACAGCGGAATGAGTCCGGGATTGATAGAAGTCTATGATGAGATAGAGAGTGACAGTGGAATGAGTCTGGGATTGATACAGGTCTATGACGAGTTAGAGTGCCACTGGAATGAGTTTGGGATTGATACCGGACTATGATGAGATAGAGAGTGACAGCGGAATGACTGTGGGATTGGTACAGGGCTATGAAGAGAGAGAGACACACACAGAGGAATGAGTCTGGGATTGATACAGGGCTATGATGAGAGAGAGAAAAAATGGAATGAGGCTGGGATTGATACAGGGGTTTGTTGAGAGAGAGTAACAGTGGAATGACTCCGGGGTTGATCCAGGTCTAGTATGAGATTGAGAGTGACAGTGGAATGAGTCTGGGATTGATAAAGGAGTATGATGATAGAACACAGTGGAATGAGTCTGGGATTGATACAGGGCTCTGATGAAAGAGACACAGCGTAATGAGTCTGGGATTGACACAGGGCTATGATGGGAGAGAGAGACAGTGGAATGAGTGTGGGATTGATACAGGGCTATGATGAGAGAGAGGGAGACAGTTTAATGAGTCTGGGATTGACACAGGGCTATGATGGGAGAGAGAGACAGTGGAATGAGTGTGGGATTGATACAGGGATATGATGAGAGAGAGGGAGACAGTGGAATGAGTCTGGGATTGATACAGGTCTATGATGAGAGAGAGAGATAGTGGAATAAATCTGGGATTGATACAGGTCTATGATGAGCGAGAGACACAGTGTAATGAGTCTGGGATTCATACAGGGCTATGATGAGAGAGCGAGAGAGACAGTGGAATAGGTCTGGGATTGACACAGGGCTATGATGAGATAGAGAGAGGGAGACAGTTGAATGAGTCAGGGATTGATACAGGGCTATGATGAGAGAGAGAGAAAGTGGAATGACTGTGGGATTGATACAGGGCTTTGATGAGAGAGAGACACAGTGGAATGAGTATGGGATTGACACAAGGCTATGATGAGAGCGAGACACAGTGGAAAAAGTCTGGGATTGATACAGGGCTCTGATGACAGAGACAGGGAGACAGTGGAATGAGTCTGGGATTGATACATGTCTATGATGAGAGAGAGAAAAAGTGGAATGAGTCTGGGATTGATACAGGGCTTTGATGAGAGAGAGACACAGTGGAATGAGTTTGGGATTGACACAGGGCTATGATGAGAGAATGAGTGAGAGTAGAATGAATCTGGGATTGATACAGGGTATGATGTGAGAGAGAGACAGTGGAATGAGTCAGGGATTGATACAGGGCTATGATGAGCGAGACACAGTGGAATGAGTCTGGGATTCTTACAGGGCCATGATGAGAGAGAGAGAGAGAGACAGTGGAATAGGTCTGGGATTGACACAAGGCTATGATAAGAGAGAGACACAGTGGAATGAGTCTGGGATTGATACAGGGCTATGATGAGAGAGAGAGAGAAAGTGGAATGAGTCTTGGATTGATACAGGTCTATGATAAGAGACAGAGACAGTAGAATGAGTCTGGGATTAATACAGGGCTATGATGAGAGAGAGAAACAGTGGAATGCGTCTGGGATTGATACAGGGCTATGATGAGAGAGAGAGTGACAGTGGAATGAGTCCGGGATTGATAGAAGTCTATGATGAGATAAAGAGTGACAGTGGAATGAGTCTGGGATTGATTCAGGTCTATAATGATTTAGAGTGAAAGTGGAATGAATCTGGGATTGATACAAGGCTATGATGAATGAGACACAGTGGAATGAGTCTGGGATTGATACAGGGCTATGATGAGAGAGAGAGTGACAGTGGAATGAGTCCGGGATTGATAGAAGTCTATGATGAGAAAGAGAGTGACAGTGGAATGAGTCTGGGATTGATACAGGTCTATGATGAGTTAGAGTGACAGTGGAATGACTCGGGGATTGATCCAGGTCTAGGATGAGATAGAGAGTGACAGTGGAATGCGTCTGGGATTGATACAGGAGTATGATGAGAGAACACAGTCGAATGAGTCTGGGATTGATACAGGGTTCTGATGAAAGAGACACAGTGTAATGAGTCTGGGATTGACACAGGGCTATGATGGGAGAGAGGGAGACAGTGGAATGAGTCTGGGATTGATACAGATCTATGATGAGAGAGAGAGATAGTGGAATGAGTCTGGAATTGATACAGGTCTATGATGAGCGAGACACACAGTAGAATGAGTCAGGGATTGATACAGGGCTATGATGAGAGAGAGAGAGACAGTGGGATAGGTCTGGGATTGATACAAGGCTATGATGAGAGAGAGACACAGTGGAATGAGTCTGGGATTGATACAGGGCTATGATGAGAGAGAGAGAAAGTGCAATGAGTCTCGGATTGATACAGGTCTATGATGAGAGAGAGACACAGTGGAATGAGTCAGGGATTGATAGAGGGCTCTGATGAGAGAGAGAGGGAGACAGTGGAATGGGTCTGGGATTGATACAGGGCTTTGATGAGAGAGAGACACAGTGGAATAAGTTTGGGATTGACACAGGGCTCTGATGAGACAGAGAGAGAGAGAGAGAGACAGCGGAATGCATCTGGGATTGATACGGGGCTATGATGAGAGAGAGAGACACAGTGGAATGAGTTTGGATTGATACAGGGCTATGATGAGAGAGAGAGAGAGAGACACAGTGGAATGAGTCTCGCATTGATACAGATCTATGATGAGAGGGAGACACAGTGGAATGAGTCTGGGACTGATACAGGGCTATGATGAGAGAGACACAGTGGAATGAGTTTGGGACTGATACAGGACTATGATAAGATAGAGAGACAGTGGAATGAGTCTAGGATTGATACAGGGTTTTGATGAGAGAGAGAGAGACAGTGGAATGAGTCTGGGATTGATACAGGGTTATGATGAGAGAGAGTGTAACAGTGGAATCAGTCTGGGATTGATACTGGTCTATGATGAGACAGAGACAGTGGAAAGAGTTTGGAATTGATACAGGGCTATGATGAGAGAGACACAGAGGAATGAGTATGGGTTAGACACAGGGCAATGAATTGAGAGAGAGACAGTGGAATGAGTCTGGGATTGATACAGGGCTATGATGAGAGAGGTACAGTGTAATCTGTATTGGATTGACACAGGGCTATGATGTGAGAGAGACAGACAGTGGAATGAGTCTGGGATTGATACAGGGCTATGATGAGAGAGAGACACAGTGGAATGAGTTTGGGATGGATACAGGGCTATGATGAGAGAGAAAGAGACACAGTGCAATGAGTCTGGGATTGATACAGGCCTATGATGAGAGAGAGAGAAAATTGAATGAGCCTGGGATTGATACAGGGGTTTGTTGAGAAAGAGTGACAGTGGAATGACTCTGGGATTGATACAGGAGTATGATGAGAGAACACAGTGGAATGAGTCTGGGATTGATACAGGGCTCTGATGAAAGAGACACAGTGTAATGAGTCTGGGATTGACACAGGGCTATGATGGGAAAGAGAGACAGTGGAATGAGTCTGGGATTGATACGGGGCTATGATGAGAGAGAGACACAGTGGAATGAGTTTAGGATTGATACAGATCTATGATGAGAGAGAGAGAGAGATAGACTGTGGAATGAGTCTGGGATTGATACAGGGCTATGATGAGAGAGAGAGACATTGGAATGAGTCTGGGATTGATACAGGTCTATGATGAGAGAGCGAAAAAGAGGAATGAGTCTTGGATTGATACAGGGCTTTGATGAGAGAGAGACACAGTGGAATGAGTTTGGGATTGACACAGGGCTATGATGAGAGAGAGAGTGACAGTAGAATGAATCGGGGATTGATACAGGGTATGATGTGAGAGAAAGACAGTGGAATGAGTGTGGGATTGATACAGGGCTACGATGAGAGAGAGGGAGACAGTGGAATGAGTCTGGGATTGATACAAGGCTATGATGAGAGAGAGACACAGTGAAATGAGTCTGTGATTGATACAGGGCTACGATGAGAGAGAGAGAGACACAGTGGAATGAGTCTGGCATTGATACAGATCTATGATGAGAGAGAGACAAAATTGAATGAGCCTGGGATTGATACAGGGGTTTGTTGATAAGGAGTGACAGTGGAATGACTCCGGGATTGATCCAGGTCTAGGATGAGACAGAGAGTGACAGTGGAATGAGCCTGGGAGTGATACAGGAGAATGATGAGAGAACACAGTGGAATGAGTCTGGGATTGATAGAGGGCTCTGATGAAAGAGACACAGTGTAATGAGTCTGGGATTGACACAGGGCTATGATGGGAGAGAGAGACCGTGGAATGAGTCAGGGATTGATACAAGGCTATGATGAGAGAGAGACACAGTGAAATGAGTCTGTGATTGATACAGGGCTACGATGAGAGGGTGAGAGAGAGAGAGACAGTGGAATGAGCCTGGGAGTGATACAGGAGAACGATGAGAGAACACAGTGGAATGAGGCTGGGATTGATAGAGGGCAATGATGGGAGAGAGAGACAGTGGAATGAGTCAGGGATTGATACAGGGCTATGATGAGAGAGAGAGAAAGTGGAATGACTGTGGGATTGATACAGGGCTTTGATGAGAGAGAGACACAGTGGAATGAGTCTGGGATTGATACAGGGCTCTGATGAGAGAGAGAGGGAGACAGTGGAATGGGTCCGGGATTGATACAGGTCTATGATGAGAGAGAGAAAAAGTGGAATGAGTCTGGGATTGATACAGGACTTGGATGAGAGAGAGAGAGAGAGAGAGACAGTGGAATGAGTCTGGGATTGACACAGGGCTATGATGGGAGAGAGAGACAGTGGAATGAGTCAGGGATTGATACAAGGCTATGATGAGAGAGAGACACAGTGAAATGAGTCTGGGATTGATACAGGGCTCTGATGAGAGAGAGAGGGAGACAGTGGAATGGGTCTGGGATTGATACAGGGCTTGGATGAGAGAGAGAGAGAGAGAGAGAGACACAGTGGAATGAGTTTGAGATTGATTCAGGGCTAGGATGAGAGAGTGAAACAGTGCAATGAGTCTGGAATTGATACAGGTCTATGATGAGAGAGAGAAAAAGAGGAATGAGTCTTGGAATGATACAGGGCTTTGATGAGAGAGAGACACAGTGGAATGAGTCTGGGATTGATAGAGGGCTAGGATGAGAGAGAGAAACAGTGCAATGTGTCTGGAATTGATACAGGGCTATGATGAGAGAGAGAGAGAGACAGTGGAATGAGTCTGGGATTGATACAGGGCTATGGTGAGAGAGACAGTGACAGTGGAATGAGTCCGGGATTGATAGAAGTCTATGATGAGATAGAGAACGACAGTGGAATGAGTCTGGGATTATTACATGGCTATGAAGCGAGAGAGTGTGACAGTGGAATGAGCCTGGGATTGATACAGGTCTATGATGAGAGAGAGACAAACTGGAATGAGTCTGGGATTGATACAGGCCTCTGATGACAAAAAGAGAGAGACAGTGGAATGAGTCTGGGATTGATACAGGGCTATGATGAAAGAGAGACAAACTGGAATGAGTCTGGGATTGATACAGGCCTCTGATGACAAAAAGAGAGAGACAGTGGAATGAGTCTGGGATTGATCCAGGGCTATGATGGGAAAGAGAGACAGTGGAATGAGTTTAGGATTGATACAGATCTATGATGAGAGAGAGAGAGAGATAGACAGTGGAATGAGTCTGGGATTGATACAGGTCTATGATGAGAGAGAGAAAAATAGGAATGAGTCTTGGATTGATACAGGGCTTTGATGAGAGAGAGACACAGTGGAATGAGTTTGGGATTGACACAGGGCTATGATGAGAGAGAGAGTGACAGTAGAATGAATCTGGGATTGATACAGGGTATTATGTGAGAGAAAGACAGTGGAATGAGTGTGGGATTGATACAGGGATATGATGAGAGAGAGGCAGATAGTGGAATGAGTCTGTGATTGATACAGGTCTATGATGAGAGAGAGAGATAGTGGAATGAATCTGGGATTGATACAGGTCTATGATGAGCGAGAGACACAGTGGAATGAGTCAGGGATTGATACAGGAGTATGATGAGAGAGACAGAGTGGAATGAGTTTGGGATTGATACAGGGCTATGATGAGAGAGAGAGAGACACAGTGGAATGAGTCTGGCATTGATACAGATCTATGATGAGAGAGAGAGAGAGAGAGAGAGACAAAATTGAATGAGCCTGGGATTGATACAGGGGTTTGTTGATAAGGAGTGACAGTGGAATGACTCCGGGATTAATCCAGGTCTAGGATGAGATAGAGAGTAACAGTGGATTGAGTCTGGGATTGATACAGGAGAATGATGAGAGAACACAGTGGAATGAGTCTGGGATTGATAGAGGGCTCTGATGAAAGAGACACAGTGTAATGAGTCTGGGATTGACACAGGGCTATGATGGGAGAGAGAGACAGTGGAATGAGTCAGGGAATGACACAAGGCTATGATGAGAGAGAGACACAGTGAAATGAGTCTGGGATTGATACAGGGCTACGATGAGAGGGTGAGAGAGAGAGAGACAGTGGAATGAGTCAGGGATTGATACACGGCTATGATGAGAAAGAGAGAAAGTGGAATGAGTCTCGGATTGATAAAGGTCTATGATGAGAGAGAGAGAGACACAGTGGAATGAGTATGGGATTGATACAAGGCTATGATGAGAGAGAGAGAAAGTGGAATGAATCTGCGATTGATACAGGGCTCTGATGAGAGACAGAGACAGACAGTGGAATGAGTCTGGGATTGATACAGGGCTATGATGAGAGACAGAGACAGACAGTGGAATGAATCTGGGATTGATACAGGGCTAGGATGAGAGAGAGAGAAATTTGAATGAGCCTGGGATTGATACAGGGGTTTGTTGAGAAAGAGTGACAGTGGAATGACTCTGGGATTGATCCAGGTCTAGGATAAGATAGAGAGTGACAGTGGAACGAGTCTGGGATTGATACAGGAGTATGATGAGAGAACACAGTGGAATGAGTCTGGGATTGATACAGGGCTCTGATGAAAGAGACACAGTGTAATGAGTCTGGGATTGACACAGGGCTATGATGGGAGAGAGGGAGACAGTGGAATGAGTCTGGGATTGATACAGGTCTATGACGAGCGAGAGACACAGTGGAATGAGTCTGGTATTGATACAGATCTATGATCAGAGAGTGACACAGTGGAATGAGTCTGTGATTGATACAGGGCTATGATGAGAGAGAGAGAAATTTGAATGAGCCTGGGATTGATACAGGGGTTTGTTGAGAAAGAGTGCCAGTGGAATGACTCTGGGATTGATCCAGGTCTACGATGAGATAGAGAGTGTCAGTGGAATGAGTCTGGGATTGATACAGGAGTATGATGAGAGAACACAGTGGAATGAGTCTGGGATTGATACAGGGCTCTGATGAAAGAGACACAGTGTAATGAGTCTGGGATTGACACAGGGCTATGATGGGAGAGAGGGAGACAGTGGAATGAGTCTGGGATTGATACAGGTCTATGACGAGCGAGAGACACAGTGGAATGAGTCTGGGATTGATACAGGAGTATGATGAGAGAGACAGAGTGGAATGAGTTTGGGATTGATACAGGGCTATGATGAGAGAGAGAGAGACACAGTGGAATGAGTCTGGCATTGATACAGATCTATGATGAGAGAGAGAGAGAGAGAGAGACAAAATTGAATGAGCCTGGGATTGATACAGGGGTTTGTTGATAAAGAGTGACAGTGGAATGACTCCTGGATTGATCCAAGTCTAGGATGAGATAGAGAGTGACAGTGGAATGAGTCTGGGATTGATGGAGGGCTCTGATGAAAGAGACACAGTGTAATGAGTCTGGGATTGACACAGGGCTATGATGGGAGAGAGAGACAGTGGAATGAGTCAGGGATTGATACAAGGCTATGATGAGAGAGAGACACAGTGAAATGAGTCTGGGATTGATAGAGGGCTACGATGAGAGGGTGAGAGAGATAGACAGTGGAATGAGTCAGGGATTGATACAGGGCTATGATGAGAGATAGAGAAAGTGGAATGAATCTGGGATTGATACAGGGCTTTGATGAGAGAGAGACACAGTGGAATGAGTCTGGGATTGACACAAGGCTATGATGAGAGTGAGACACAGTGGAATGAGTCTGGGATTGATACAGGGCTCTGATGAGAGAGAGGGAGACAGTGGAATGGGTCTGGGATTGATACAGGTCTATGATGAGAGAGAGAAAAAGTGGAATGAGTCTGGGATTGATACAGGGCTTGGATGAGAGAGAGAGATAGAGAGAGAGAGAGACAGTGGACTGAGTCTGGGATTGATTCAGGGCTAGGATGAGAGAGAGAAACAGTGGAATGAGTCTGGAATTGATACAGGGGTATGATGAGAGAGAGAGACAGTGCAATGAGTCTGGGATTGATACAGGGCTATGATGAGAGAGAGAGACAGTGGAATGAGTCTGGGATTGATACAGGGCTATGATGAGAGAGAGAGACAGTGGAATGAGTCTGGGATTGATACAGGTCTATGATGAGAGAGAGAAAAAGAGGAATGTGTCTTGGATTGATACAGGCCTTTGATGAGAGAGAGACACAGTGGAATGAGTTTGGGATTGACACAGGGCTATGATGAGAGAGAGAGCGACAGTAGAATGAATCTGGGATTGATACAGGGTATGATGTGAGAGAGAGACAGTGGAATGAGTTTAGGATTGATACAGATCTATGATGAGAGAGAGAGAGAGAGAGACAGTGGAATGAGTCTGGGATTGATACGGGGCTATGATGAGAAAGAGAGAAATTGGGATGAGTCTCGGATTGATAAAGGTCTATGATGAGAGAGAGACACAGTGGAATGAGACTGGGATTGATACAGGGCTTTGATGAGAGAGAGAGGGAGACAGTGGAATGAGTCTGGGATTGATACAGGGCTTTGATGAGAGAGAGACACAGTGGAATGAGTTTGGGATTGACACAAGGCTATGATGAGAGAGAGAGTGACAGTACAATGAATCTGGGATTGATACAGGGTGTGATGTGAGATAGAGACAGTGGAATGAGTCTGGGATTGATACAGGTCTATGATGAGAGAGAGACACAGTGCAATGAGTCTGGGATTAATACAGGGCTATGATGAGAGAGAGAAACAGTGGAATGCGTCTGGGATTGATAGAAGTCTATGATGAGATAAAGAGTGACAGTGGAATGAGTCTGGGATTGATTCAGGTCTATAATCAGTTAGAGTGAAAGTGGAATGAATCTGGGATTGATACAGGAGTATGATGAGAGAAGACAGTCGAATGAGTCTGGGATTCATACAGGGCTATGATGGGAGAAAGGGAGACAGTGGAATGAGTCTGGGATTGATACAGGTCTATGATGAGAGAGAGAGATAGTGGAATGAGTCTGGAATTGATACAGGTCTATGATGAGCGAGAGACACAGTGGAATGAGTCAGGGATTGATACAGGGCTATGATGAGAGAGAGAGAAAGTGGAATGAGTCTCGGATTGATACAGGTCTATGATGAGAGAGAGACACAGTGGAATGAGACTGGGATTGATACTGGGCTATGATGAGAGAGGCACAGAGATACACAGTGGAATGAGTCTCGCATTGATACAGGTCTATGATGAGAGGGAGACACAGTGAAATGAGTCTGGGATTGATACAGGGCTATGATGAGAGAGACACAGTGGAATGAGTTTGGGACTGATACAGGACTATGATGAGATAGAGAGTGACAGTGGAATGAGTCTGGGATTGATACAGGGCTTTGATGAGAGAGACACAGTGGAATGTGTTTGGGACTGATACAGGACTATGATGAGGGAGAGAGTGACAGTACAATGAATCTGGGATTGATACAAGGTATGATGTGAGAGAGAGACAGTGGAATGAGTCTGGGATTGATACAGGGCTATGATTAGAGAGAGTGACAGTGGAATGAGTCTGGTATTGATACAGGGCTATGATGAGAGAGAGAGAGAGAGACAGTGGAATGAGTCAGGGATTGATACAAGGCTATGATGAGATAGAGAGACACAGTGGAATGAGTTTGGGATTGATACAGGGCTATGATGAGAGAGAGAGAGAAGGACAGTGGAACGAGTCTGGGATTGATACAGATCTTTGCTGACATAGGGAAACAATGGAATGAGTTTAGGATTATTACAGGGCAATGATGAGAGAGAGAGAGAGAGAGGGAGAGAGAGAGAGTGGAATGAGTTTGGGATTGATACAGGACTATGATGAGATATAGAGTGACAGCGGAATGAGTCCGGGATTGATAGAAGTCTATGATGAGATAGAGAGTGACAGTGGAATGAGTCTGGGATTGATACAGGTCTATGACGAGTTAGAGTGCCAGTGGAATGAGTTTGGGATTGATACCGGACTATGATGAGATAGAGAGTGACAGCGGAATGACTGTGGGATTGGTACAGGGCTATGAAGAGAGAGAGACACACACAGAGGAATGAGTCTGGCATTGATACAGATCTCTGATCAGAGAGCGACACAGTGGAATGAGTCTGGGATTGATACAGGGCTATGATGAGAGAGAGAAAAAATGGAATGAGGCTGGGATTGATACAGGGGTTTGTTGAGAGAGAGTAACAGTGGAATGACTCCGGGGTTGATCCAGGTCTAGTATGAGATTGAGAGTGACAGTGGAATGAGTCTGGGATTGATAAAGGAGTATGATGATAGAACACAGTGGAATGAGTCTGGGATTGATACAGGGCTCTGATGAAAGAGACACAGTGTAATGAGTCTGGGATTGACACAGGGCTATGATGGGAGAGAGAGACAGTGGAATGAGTGTGGGATTGATACAGGGCTATGATGAGAGAGAGGGAGACAGTGTAATGAGTCTGGGATTGACACAGGGCTATGATGGGAGAGAGAGACAGTGGAATGAGTGTGGGATTGATACAGGGATATGATGAGAGAGAGGGAGACAGTGGAATGAGTCTGGGATTGATACAGGTCTATGATGAGAGAGAGAGATAGTGGAATAAATCTGGGATTGATACAGGTCTATGATGAGCGAGAGACACAGTGTAATGAGTCTGGGATTCATACAGGGCTATGATGAGAGAGCGAGAGAGACAGTGGAATAGGTCTGGGATTGACACAGGGCTATGATGAGAGAGAGAGAGGGAGACAGTTGAATGAGTCAGGGATTGATACAGGGCTATGATGAGAGAGAGAGAAAGTGGAATGACTGTGGGATTGATACAGGGCTTTGATGAGAGAGAGACACAGTGGAATGAGTATGGGATTGACACAAGGCTATGATGAGAGCGAGACACAGTGGAATGAGTCTGGGATTGATACAGGGCTCTGATGACAGAGACAGGGAGACAGTGGAATGAGTCTGGGATTGATACAGGTCTATGGCGAGAGAGAGAAAAAGTGGAATGAGTCTGGGATTGATACAGGGCTTTGATGAGAGAGAGACACAGTGGAATGAGTTTGGGATTGACACAGGGCTATGATGAGAGAATGAGTGAGAGTAGAATGAATCTGGGATTGATACAGGGTATGATGTGAGAGAGAGACAGTGGAATGAGTCAGGGATTGATACAGGGCTATGATGAGCGAGACACAGTGGAATGAGTCTGGGATTCTTACAGGGCCATGATGAGAGAGAGAGAGAGAGACAGTGGAATAGGTCTGGGATTGACACAAGGCTATGATGAGAGAGAGACACAGTGGAATGAGTCTGGGATTGATACAGGGCTATGATGAGAGAGAGAGAGAAAGTGGAATGAGTCTTGGATTGATACAGGTCTATGATGAGAGACAGAGACAGTAGAATGAGTCTGGGATTAATACAGGGCTATGATGAGAGAGAGAAACAGTGGAATGCGTCTGGGATTGATACAGGGCTATGATGAGAGAGAGAGTGACAGTGGAATGAGTCCGGGATTGATAGAAGTCTATGATGAGATAAAGAGTGACAGTGGAATGAGTCTGGGATTGATTCAGGTCTATAATGATTTAGAGTGAAAGTGGAATGAATCTGGGATTGATACAAGGCTATGATGAATGAGACACAGTGGAATGAGTCTGGGATTGATACAGGGCTATGATGAGAGAGAGAGTGACAGTGGAATGAGTCCGGGATTGATAGAAGTCTATGATGAGAAAGAGAGTGACAGTGGAATGAGTCTGGGATTGATACAGGTCTATGATGAGTTAGAGTGACAGTGGAATGACTCGGGGATTGATCCAGGTCTAGGATGAGATAGAGAGTGACAGTGGAATGAGTCTGGGATTGATACAGGAGTATGATGAGAGAACACAGTCGAATGAGTCTGGGATTGATACAGGGCTCTGATGAAAGAGACACAGTGTAATGAGTCTGGGATTGACACAGGGCTATGATGAGAGAGAGAGAGAGAGAGAGACAGTGGAATGAGTCTGGGATTGATACAGGGCTATGATGAGAGAGAGAGAAAGTGTAATGAGTCTGGGATTGATACAGGTCTATGATGAGAGAGAGACAGACAGTGGAATGAGTCTGGGATTGATACAGGGCTATGATGAGAGAGAGACAGAGAGAGGGGAATCAGTTTGGGATTGGTACAGGGCTATGATGAGAGAGAGAGAGACACAGTGTAATGAGTCTGGCATTGATACAGATCTATGATGAGAGAGTGAGAGAGAGAGACAGTGGAATTAGTCTGGGATTGTTATGGGGCTATGATGAGAGACAGAGACAGACAGTGGAATGAGTCTGGGATTGATACAGGGCTATGATGAGAGACAGAGACAGACAGTGGAATGAGTCTGGGATTGATACAGGGCTATGATGAGAGAGAGAGAGAAAGACAGTGGAACGAGTCTGGGATTGATACAGATCGTTAATGACAGAGGGAGACAGTGGAATGAGTTTAGGATTATTACAGGGCTATGATGAGAGAGAGCGAGAAACACTGGAATGAGTCTGGGATTGATACAGGGCTATGATGAGAGAGAGAGAGAAAGAAAGTGGAATGAGTCTTGGATTGATACAGGGCTATGATGAGAGAGAGAAACAGTGGAATGAGTCTGGGATTGATACAGGGCTATGATGAGAGAGAGAGTGACAGTGGAATGAGTCCGGGATTGATAGAAGTCTATGATGAGATAGAGAGTGACAGTGGAATGGGTCTGGGATTGATACAGGGCTATGATGAGAGAGACACAGTGGAATGAGTTTGGGATTGATACAGGGCTGTGATGAGAGAGAGAGACACACAGTGGAATGAGTCTGGTATTGATACAGTTCTATGATCAGAGAGTGACACAGTGGAATGAGTCTGGGATTGATACAGGTCTATGATGAGAGAGAGAGAAATTTGAATGAGCCTGGGATTGATACAGGGGTTTGTTGAGAAAGAGTGACAGTGGAATGACTCCTGGATTGATCCAAGTCTAGGATGAGATAGAGAGTGACAGTGGAATGAGTCTGGGATTGATACAGGAGTATGATGAGAGAACACAGTGGAATGAGTCTGAGATTGATACAGGGCTCTGATGAAAGAGACACAGTGTAATGAGTCTGGGATTGACACAGGGCTATGATGGGAGAGAGGGAGACAGTGGAATGAGTCTGGGATTGATACAGGTCTATGACGAGCGAGAGACACAGTGGAATGAGTCTGGGATTGATACAGGAGTATGATGAGAGAGACAGAGTGGAATGAGTTTGGGATTGATACAGGGCTATGATGAGAGAGAGAGAGACACAGTGGAATGAGTCTGGCATTGATACAGATCTATGATGAGAGAGAGAGAGAGAGAGACAAAATTGAATGAGCCTGGGATTGATACAGGGGTTTGTTGATAAAGAGTGACAGTGGAATGACTCCTGGATTGATCCAAGTCTAGGATGAGATAGAGAGTGACAGTGGAATGAGTCTGGGATTGATAGAGGGCTCTGATGAAAGAGACACAGTGTAATGAGTCTGGGATTGATACAGGGCTATGATGGGAGAGAGAGACAGTGGAATGAGTCAGGGATTGATACAAGGCTATGATGAGAGAGAGACACAGTGAAATGAGTCTGGGATTGATAGAGGGCTATGATGAGAGGGTGAGAGAGATAGACAGTGGAATGAGTCTGGGATTGATACAGGGCTATGATGAGAAAGAGAGAAAGTGGAAAGAGTCTCGGATTGATAAAGGTCTATGATGAGAGAGAGACACAGTGGAATGAGTCAGGGATTGATACAGGGCTATGATGAGAGATAGAGAAAGTGGAATGAATCTGGGATTGATACAGGGCTTTGATGAGAGAGAGACACAGTGGAATGAGTCTGGGATTGACACAAGGCTATGATGAGAGTGAGACACAGTGGAATGAGTCTGGGATTGATACAGGGCTCTGATGAGAGAGAGGGAGACAGTGGAATGGGTCTGGGATTGATACAGGTCTATGATGAGAGAGAGAAAAAGTGGAATGAGTATGGGATTGATACAGGGCTTGGATGAGAGAGAGAGATAGAGAGAGAGAGAGACAGTGGACTGAGTCTGGGATTGATTCAGGGCTAGGATGAGAGAGAGAAACAGTGGAATGAGTCTGGAATTGATACAGGGGTATGATGAGAGAGAGAGACAGTGCAATGAGTCTGGAATTGATACAGGGGTATGATGAGAGAGAGAGACAGTGCAATGAGTCTGGGATTGATACAGGGCTATGATGAGAGAGAGAGACAGTGGAATGAGTCTGGGATTGATACAGGGCTATGATGAGAGAGAGAGACAGTGGAATGAGTCTGGGATTGATACAGGTCTATGATGAGAGAGAGAAAAAGAGGAATGTGTCTTGGATTGATACAGGCCTTTGATGAGAGAGAGACACAGTGGAATGAGTTTGGGATTGACACAGGGCTATGATGAGAGAGAGAGCGACAGTAGAATGAATCTGGGATTGATACAGGGTATGATGTGAGAGAGAGACAGTGGAATGAGTTTAGGATTGATACAGATCTATGATGAGAGAGAGAGAGAGAGAGACAGTGGAATGAGTCTGGGATTGATACGGGGCTATGATGAGAAAGAGAGAAAGTGGGATGAGTCTCGGATTGATAAAGGTCTATGATGAGAGAGAGACACAGTGGAATGAGACTGGGATTGATACAGGGCTTTGATGAGAGAGAGAGGGAGACAGTGGAATGAGTCTGGGATTGATACAGGGCTTTGATGAGAGAGAGACACAGTGGAATGAGTTTGGGATTGACACAAGGCTATGATGAGAGAGAGAGTGACAGTACAATGAATTTGGGATTGATACAGGGTGTGATGTGAGATAGAGACAGTGGAATGAGTCTGGGATTGATACAGGTCTATGATGAGAGAGAGACACAGTGCAATGAGTCTGGGATTAATACAGGGCTATGATGAGAGAGAGAAACAGTGGAATGCGTCTGGGATTGATAGAAGTCTATGATGAGATAAAGAGTGACAGTGGAATGAGTCTGGGATTGATTCAGGTCTATAATCAGTTAGAGTGAAAGTGGAATGAATCTGGGATTGATACAGGAGTATGATGAGAGAAGACAGTCGAATGAGTCTGGGATTCATACAGGGCTATGATGGGAGAAAGGGAGACAGTGGAATGAGTCTGGGATTGATACAGGTCTATGATGAGAGAGAGAGATAGTGGAATGAGTCTGGAATTGATACAGGTCTATCATGAGCGAGAGACACAGTGGAATGAGTCAGGGATTGATACAAGGCTATGGTGAGAGAGAGACAGAGATTCACAGTGGAATGAGTCTCGCATTGATACAGGTCTATGATGAGAGGGAGACACAGTGAAATGAGTCTGGGATTGATACAGGGCTATGATGAGAGAGACACAGTGGAATGAGTTTGGGACTGATACAGGACTATGATGAGATAGAGAGTGACAGTGGAATGAGTCTGGGATTGATACAGGGCTTTGATGAGAGAGACACAGTGGAATGTGTTTGGGACTGATACAGGACTATGATGAGGGAGAGAGTGACAGTACAATGAATCTGGGATTGATACAAGGTATGATGTGAGAGAGAGACAGTGGAATGAGTCTGGGATTGATACAGGGCTATGATTAGAGAGAGTGACAGTGGAATGAGTCTGGGATTGATACAGGGCTATGATGAGAGAGAGAGAGAGAGACAGTGGAATGAGTCAGGGATTGATACAAGGCTATGATGAGATAGAGAGACACAGTGGAATGAGTTTGGGATTGATACAGGGCTATGATGAGAGGTAGAGAGAGAGACAGTGGAATGAGTCAGGGATTGATACAAGGCTATGATGAGAGAGAGACACAGTGGAATGAGTTTGGGATTGATACAGGGCTATGATGAGAGAGAGAGAGAAGGACAGTGGAACGAGTCTGGGATTGATACAGATCTTTGCTGACATAGGGAAACAATGGAATGAGTTTA
This sequence comes from Cetorhinus maximus, assembly GCF_964194155.1. Classification (NCBI taxonomy): domain Eukaryota; kingdom Metazoa; phylum Chordata; class Chondrichthyes; order Lamniformes; family Cetorhinidae; genus Cetorhinus; species Cetorhinus maximus. The sequence continues at coordinate 28,111 of NW_027597502.1, read as the reverse complement.
GGATTATTACAGGGCAATGATGAGAGAGAGAGAGAGAGAGGGAGAGAGAGAGAGTGGAATGAGTTTGGGATTGATACAGGACTATGATGAGATAGAGAGTGACAGCGGAATGAGTCCGGGATTGATAGAAGTCTATGATGAGATAGAGAGTGACAGTGGAATGAGTCTGGGATTGATACAGGTCTATGACGAGTTAGAGTGCCAGTGGAATGAGTTTGGGATTGATACCGGACTATGATGAGATAGAGAGTGACAGCGGAATGACTGTGGGATTGGTACAGGGCTATGAAGAGAGAGAGACACACACAGAGGAATGAGTCTGGCATTGATACAGATCTCTGATCAGAGAGCGACACAGTGGAATGAGTCTGGGATTGATACAGGGCTATGATGAGAGAGAGAAAAAATGGAATGAGGCTGGGATTGATACAGGGGTTTGTTGAGAGAGAGTAACAGTGGAATGACTCCGGGGTTGATCCAGGTCTAGTATGAGATTGAGAGTGACAGTGGAATGAGTCTGGGATTGATAAAGGAGTATGATGATAGAACACAGTGGAATGAGTCTGGGATTGATACAGGGCTCTGATGAAAGAGACACAGTGTAATGAGTCTGGGATTGACACAGGGCTATGATGGGAGAGAGAGACAGTGGAATGAGTGTGGGATTGATACAGGGCTATGATGAGAGAGAGGGAGACAGTGTAATGAGTCTGGGATTGACACAGGGCTATGATGGGAGAGAGAGACAGTGGAATGAGTGTGGGATTGATACAGGGATATGATGAGAGAGAGGGAGACAGTGGAATGAGTCTGGGATTGATACAGGTCTATGATGAGAGAGAGAGATAGTGGAATAAATCTGGGATTGATACAGGTCTATGATGAGCGAGAGACACAGTGTAATGAGTCTGGGATTCATACAGGGCTATGATGAGAGAGCGAGAGAGACAGTGGAATAGGTCTGGGATTGACACAGGGCTATGATGAGAGAGAGAGAGGGAGACAGTTGAATGAGTCAGGGATTGATACAGGGCTATGATGAGAGAGAGAGAAAGTGGAATGACTGTGGGATTGATACAGGGCTTTGATGAGAGAGAGACACAGTGGAATGAGTATGGGATTGACACAAGGCTATGATGAGAGCGAGACACAGTGGAATGAGTCTGGGATTGATACAGGGCTCTGATGACAGAGACAGGGAGACAGTGGAATGAGTCTGGGATTGATACAGGTCTATGGCGAGAGAGAGAAAAAGTGGAATGAGTCTGGGATTGATACAGGGCTTTGATGAGAGAGAGACACAGTGGAATGAGTTTGGGATTGACACAGGGCTATGATGAGAGAATGAGTGAGAGTAGAATGAATCTGGGATTGATACAGGGTATGATGTGAGAGAGAGACAGTGGAATGAGTCAGGGATTGATACAGGGCTATGATGAGCGAGACACAGTGGAATGAGTCTGGGATTCTTACAGGGCCATGATGAGAGAGAGAGAGAGAGACAGTGGAATAGGTCTGGGATTGACATAAGGCTATGATGAGAGAGAGACACAGTGGAATGAGTCTGGGATTGATACAGGGCTATGATGAGAGAGAGAGAGAAAGTGGAATGAGTCTTGGATTGATACAGGTCTATGATGAGAGACAGAGACAGTAGAATGAGTCTGGGATTAATACAGGGCTATGATGAGAGAGAGAAACAGTGGAATGCGTCTGGGATTGATACAGGGCTATGATGAGAGAGAGAGTGACAGTGGAATGAGTCCGGGATTGATAGAAGTCTATGATGAGATAAAGAGTGACAGTGGAATGAGTCTGGGATTGATTCAGGTCTATAATGATTTAGAGTGAAAGTGGAATGAATCTGGGATTGATACAAGGCTATGATGAATGAGACACAGTGGAATGAGTCTGGGATTGATACAGGGCTATGATGAGAGAGAGAGTGACAGTGGAATGAGTCCGGGATTGATAGAAGTCTATGATGAGAAAGAGAGTGACAGTGGAATGAGTCTGGGATTGATACAGGTCTATGATGAGTTAGAGTGACAGTGGAATGACTCGGGGATTGATCCAGGTCTAGGATGAGATAGAGAGTGACAGTGGAATGAGTCTGGGATTGATACAGGAGTATGATGAGAGAACACAGTCGAATGAGTCTGGGATTGATACAGGGCTCTGATGAAAGAGACACAGTGTAATGAGTCTGGGATTGACACAGGGCTATGATGGGAGAGAGGGAGACAGTGGAATGAGTCTGGGATTGATACAGATCTATGATGAGAGAGAGAGATAGTGGAATGAGTCTGGAATTGATACAGGTCTATGATGAGCGAGACACACAGTAGAATGAGTCAGGGATTGATACAGGGCTATGATGAGAGAGAGAGAGACAGTGGGATAGGTCTGGGATTGATACATGGCTATGATGAGAGAGAGACACAGTGGAATGAGTCTGGGATTGATACAGGGCTATGATGAGAGAGAGAGAAAGTGCAATGAGTCTCGGATTGATACAGGTCTATGATGAGAGAGAGACACAGTGGAATGAGTCAGGGATTGATAGAGGGCTCTGATGAGAGAGAGAGGGAGACAGTGGAATGGGTCTGGGATTGATACAGGGCTTTGGTGAGAGAGAGACACAGTGGAATAAGTTTGGGATTGACACAGGGCTCTGATGAGACAGAGAGAGAGAGAGAGAGAGAGAGAGACAGCGGAATGCATCTGGGATTGATACGGGGCTATGATGAGAGAGAGAGACACAGTGGAATGAGTTTGGATTGATACAGGGCTATGATGAGAGAGAGAGAGAGAGACACAGTGGAATGAGTCACGCATTGATACAGATCTATGATGAGAGGGAGACACAGTGGAATGAGTCTGGGACTGATACAGGGCTATGATGAGAGAGACACAGTGGAATGAGTTTGGGACTGATACAGGACTATGATAAGATAGAGAGACAGTGGAATGAGTCTAGGATTGATACAGGGTTTTGATGAGAGAGAGAGAGACAGTGGAATGAGTCTGGGATTGATACAGGGTTATGATGAGAGAGAGTGTAACAGTGGAATCAGTCTGGGATTGATACTGGTCTATGATGAGACAGAGACAGTGGAAAGAGTTTGGAATTGATACAGGGCTATGATGAGAGAGACACAGAGGAATGAGTATGGGTTAGACACAGGGCAATGAATTGAGAGAGAGACAGTGGAATGAGTCTGGGATTGATACAGGGCTATGATGAGAGAGGTACAGTGTAATCTGTATTGGATTGACACAGGGCTATGATGTGAGAGAGACAGACAGTGGAATGAGTCTGGGATTGATACAGGGCTATGATGAGAGAGAGACACAGTGGAATGAGTTTGGGATGGATACAGGGCTATGATGAGAGAGAAAGAGACACAGTGCAATGAGTCTGGGATTGATACAGGCCTATGATGAGAGAGAGAGAAAATTGAATGAGCCTGGGATTGATACAGGGGTTTGTTGAGAAAGAGTGACAGTGGAATGACTCTGGGATTGATACAGGAGTATGATGAGAGAACACAGTGGAATGAGTCTGGGATTGATACAGGGCTCTGATGAAAGAGACACAGTGTAATGAGTCTGGGATTGACACAGGGCTATGATGGGAAAGAGAGACAGTGGAATGAGTCTGGGATTGATACGGGGCTATGATGAGAGAGAGACACAGTGGAATGAGTTTAGGATTGATACAGATCTATGATGAGAGAGAGAGAGAGATAGACTGTGGAATGAGTCTGGGATTGATACAGGGCTATGATGAGAGAGAGAGACATTGGAATGAGTCTGGGATTGATACAGGTCTATGATGAGAGAGCGAAAAAGAGGAATGAGTCTTGGATTGATACAGGGCTTTGATGAGAGAGAGACACAGTGGAATGAGTTTGGGATTGACACAGGGCTATGATGAGAGAGAGAGTGACAGTAGAATGAATCGGGGATTGATACAGGGTATGATGTGAGAGAAAGACAGTGGAATGAGTGTGGGATTGATACAGGGCTACGATGAGAGAGAGGGAGACAGTGGAATGAGTCTGGGATTGATACAAGGCTATGATGAGAGAGAGACACAGTGAAATGAGTCTGTGATTGATACAGGGCTACGATGAGAGAGAGAGAGACACAGTGGAATGAGTCTGGCATTGAGACAGATCTATGATGAGAGAGAGAGAGAGAGAGACAAAATTGAATGAGCCTGGGATTGATACAGGGGTTTGTTGATAAGGAGTGACAGTGGAATGACTCCGGGATTGATCCAGGTCTAGGATGAGACAGAGAGTGACAGTGGAATGAGCCTGGGAGTGATACAGGAGAATGATGAGAGAACACAGTGGAATGAGTCTGGGATTGATAGAGGGCTCTGATGAAAGAGACACAGTGTAATGAGTCTGGGATTGACACAGGGCTATGATGGGAGAGAGAGACCGTGGAATGAGTCAGGGATTGATACAAGGCTATGATGAGAGAGAGACACAGTGAAATGAGTCTGTGATTGATACAGGGCTACGATGAGAGGGTGAGAGAGAGAGAGACAGTGGAATGAGCCTGGGAGTGATACAGGAGAACGATGAGAGAACACAGTGGAATGAGGCTGGGATTGATAGAGGGCTATTATGGGAGAGAGAGACAGTGGAATGAGTCAGGGATTGATACAGGGCTATGATGAGAGAGAGAGAAAGTGGAATGACTGTGGGATTGATACAGGGCTTTGATGAGAGAGAGACACAGTGGAATGAGTATGGGATTGACACAAGGCTATGATGAGAGCGAGACACAGTGGAATGAGTCTGGGATTGATACAGGGCTCTGATGAGAGAGAGAGGGAGACAGTGGAATGAGTCTGGGATTGATACAGGTCTATGATGAGAGAGAGAAAAAGTGGAATGAGTCTGGGATTGATACAGGACTTGGATGAGAGAGAGAGAGAGAGAGAGACAGTGGAATGAGTCTGGGATTGATACAAGAGAATGATGAGAGAACACAGTGGAATGAGTCTGGGATTGACACAGGGCTATGATGGGAGAGAGAGACAGTGGAATGAGTCAGGGATTGATACAAGGCTATGATGAGAGAGAGACACAGTGAAATGAGTCTGGGATTGATACAGGGCTCTGATGAGAGAGAGAGGGAGACAGTGGAATGGGTCTGGGATTGATACAGGGCTTGGATGAGAGAGAGAGAGAGAGAGAGAGACACAGTGGAATGAGTTTGAGATTGATTCAGGGCTAGGATGAGAGAGTGAAACAGTGCAATGAGTCTGGAATTGATACAGGTCTATGATGAGAGAGAGAAAAAGAGGAATGAGTCTTGGAATGATACAGGGCTTTGATGAGAGAGAGACACAGTGGAATGAGTCTAGGATTGATACTGGGCTATGATGAGAGAGAGAGAGAGGGAGAGAGACAGTGGAATGAGTCTGGGATTGATAGAGGGCTAGGATGAGAGAGAGAAACAGTGCAATGTGTCTGGAATTGATTCAGGGCTATGATGAGAGAGAGAGAGAGACAGTGGAATGAGTCTGGGATTGATACAGGGCTATGGTGAGAGAGACAGTGACAGTGGAATTAGTCCGGGATTGATAGAAGTCTATGATGAGATAGAGAACGACAGTGGAATGAGTCTGGGATTATTACATGGCTATGAAGCGAGAGAGTGTGACAGTGGAATGAGCCTGGGATTGATACAGGTCTATGATGAGAGAGAGACAAACTGGAATGAGTCTGAGATTGATACAGGCCTCTGATGACAAAAAGAGAGAGACAGTGGAATGAGTCTGGGATTGATACAGGGCTATGATGAAAGAGAGACAAACTGGAATGAGTCTGGGATTGATACAGGCCTCTGATGACAAAAAGAGAGAGACAGTGGAATGAGTCTGGGATTGATCCAGGGCTATGATGGGAAAGAGAGACAGTGGAATGAGTTTAGGATTGATACAGATCTATGATGAGAGAGAGAGAGAGATAGACAGTGGAATGAGTCTGGGATTGATACAGGTCTATGATGAGAGAGAGAAAAATAGGAATGAGTCTTGGATTGATACAGGGCTTTGATGAGAGAGAGACACAGTGGAATGAGTTTGGGATTGACACAGGGCTATGATGAGAGAGAGAGTGACAGTAGAATGAATCTGGGATTGATACAGGGTATTATGTGAGAGAAAGACAGTGGAATGAGTGTGGGATTGATACAGGGCTATGATGAGAGAGAGGCAGACAGTGGAATGAGTCTGTGATTGATACAGGTCTATGATGAGAGAGAGAGATAGTGGAATGAATCTGGGATTGATACAGGTCTATGATGAGCGAGAGACACAGTGGAATGAGTCAGGGATTGATACAGGAGTATGATGAGAGAGACAGAGTGGAATGAGTTTGGGATTGATACAGGGCTATGATGAGAGAGAGAGAGACACAGTGGAATGAGTCTGGCATTGATACAGATCTATGATGAGAGAGAGAGAGAGAGAGAGACAAAATTGAATGAGCCTGGGATTGATACAGGGGTTTGTTGATAAGGAGTGACAGTGGAATGACTCCGGGATTAATCCAGGTCTAGGATGAGATAGAGAGTAACAGTGGATTGAGTCTGGGATTGATACAGGAGAATGATGAGAGAACACAGTGGAATGAGTCTGGGATTGATAGAGGGCTCTGATCAAAGAGACACAGTGTAATGAGTCTGGGATTGACACAGGGCTATGATGGGAGAGAGAGACAGTGGAATGAGTCAGGGAATGACACAAGGCTATGATGAGAGAGAGACACAGTGAAATGAGTCTGGGATTGATACACGGCTACGATGAGAGGGTGAGAGAGAGAGAGACAGTGGAATGAGTCAGGGATTGATACAGGGCTATGATGAGAAAGAGAGAAAGTGGAATGAGTCTCGGATTGATAAAGGTCTATGATGAGAGAGAGAGAGACACAGTGGAATGAGTCTCGGATTGATACAGGGCTATGATGAGATAGAGTGACAATGGAATGAGTCTGGGATTGATGCAGGGCTATGATGAGAAAGGGACACAGTGGAATGAGTCTGGGATTGATACAGGGCTATGATGAGAGAGAGAGAGACACAGTGGAATGCTTCTGGGATTGATACAAGGCTATGATGAGAGAGAGACACAGTGGAATGAGTTTGGGATTGATACAGGGCTATGATGAGAGAGAGAGACACAGAGGAATGAGTAAGGGATTGATACAGGGCTATGATGAGAGAGGGAGTGACAGTGGAATGAGTCCGGGATTGATACAGGTTTATGATGAGATAGAGAGTGACAATGGAATGAGTCTGGGATTGATACAGCACTATGATGAGAGAGACACAGTGGAATGAGTTTGGGATTGATACAGGGCTCTGATGAGATAGACACACAGAGGAATGAGTTTGGGATTGATACAGGGCTATGATGAGAGACAGAGAGACAGTGGAATGATTTTGGGATTGATAGAGGTCTGTGATGAGAGACGGAGAGAGAGACAGTGGAATGATTTTGGGATTGATACAGGGCTCTGATGACAGAGAGACAGAGGAATGAGTCTGGGAATTATACAGGGCTATGACAAGAGACACAGTGGAATGAGTCTGGGATTGATACAGGTCTATGATGAGAGAGTGAGAGAGAGACAGTGTAATGAGTTTGCGATTAATCCAGGTCTATGATGAGAGAGAGACAGTGGAATGAGTCTGGGATTGATACAGTGCAGTGGAGAAATGTATTGTGGCCCAGGAGAATGATGAACTCCGTCACTGGCTCAGCTGGAAACACAAACCCTAAGGAAAGGGCTGGGGGCTAATCAATGAAGCTTTACAGTTGAAGAAAGTCTCTTTAATCATACTCTCCGTCATCTGGGATTGGGGGTGATATGTTAACTTTGTTTGAGGAATTCTATTGGACAATAAACAGAGATAGGAATAAACTGAACATTTTCGGTTAGCAATCTTTGCGGGGGCGACGCAACATTCTAACAATCCCAGAATCCCAGCATAGTAACAGTTCAGAAGGAGGCCATTCGGCTCATCGTGTCTGCACCGGCTCTCTGAGCATTATAACTTAGTGCCCATCTCCTGCCTGTTCCCCGTACCCCAGCACACTGTTTCTATTTAAATAACCATTCCATGTCCTCCTGAATGCCTCAATCAAACCTGCCTCCACCACACTTCCAGGCAGTGCATTCCAAACCCTAACTGCTCGCTGTGTGAAAAAAACATTTTCTCACCTCACATTTACTTTGTTTGCAAAACACTTTGAAACTGTGCCCTCTGGTTCTTCACCTGTTGACGATTTTGAACAGTTTCTCCGTAGAGACTCTGTCCAGAAACCTCATGATTTTTAAATCTTCCATCAATTCTCCTCACTCCCAACTGCTCCAATCTTTCCTCATTACTGAAGCGCCTCATCCCTGGAACCATTCTGGTAAACCTCTTCTGCACTCTCTCCAATGCGTTCACACCCTTCCCATAGTGTGGCGCCCAGCAATGTGCACAGTACTCCAGCTGAGATCGAACCATTGTCTTATCTAAGTTCATCATAACCTCCCTGCTCTTGTGCTCTATGTCCCTGTTAATGAAGTTTAGAATACTGCATGCTTTCGAAACAGCTCTCTCTACCTGTCCTGTCACCTATAATAACTTATGTACATATACACCCAGGACTCCCTGCTCCTGCACACCCTTTAGAATACTATCCTTACAAGATAGTTTAATATTTTTGGGATAAAATATCGGGGGAAGGATCTGAAGGGCTTTGGAGATGGTGTGAGATTGGACTGGCTGGACCGGCATCAGGGAGGAGGTACTTCAGTTAACCTGGAGAGACTGAAGTCTCTATTAAATCTCCTCCTGAGAGCAGAGAAGATTAAGAGGAGATTTAGTGGAGGCTTTCAAAATCATTAAAAGTTTCACCATCTCCCCACTGGCAGGAGTTTTTCTGACCAAAGGACATAGACTGAAGATGAAGGCAAAAGATCCACAGAGAAGGAGAAGTGATGCCCCACAGCGAGGTGTTGTGAACTTGAAGCTGCTGTCTGAATGGAGCGGACAAATAGGAATTGAAGAATTATTGAAGGCAAACAATTCCACCATTCTGTTTCCCAAGTCTTCCCTTGGAAGTGCTCATTGCGTAAAGTACTGACTTCCTCATACCTATTCCTACGACAATCTGATAGTGATGTCCCTGCACCAGATGGAATGCAGTTTGTCAGCTTCTACGGGAAGGGACGGCTCCAGGGCAAAAAACTATTTTAGAAAAACATGCCTGCGTAAACACATTGCCGGCCAAAGGTTTTATTTAGCAGTTTTGGATACCACACCGATGAGATTTCGGTCTGTTTCGAGTGCACCTCAATTGCGTCCTCTCATCTCTGAATCTGAAGTTCGTCGGCTCAGGAAACTACTCGAGAGGTTTCAGCCCTATGAAACAGCGCTTACCACTTTGGCACCAGTTATGCATTGATCCCTCAGTGCTGGTCCTCTGGCACTGCAGCACTCCCTCAGTACTGACCCTCCGACAGTGCAGCGTTCCCTCAGTCCTGACCCTCCCACAGTGCAGCACTCCCACAGTGCTGACCGTCCGACACTGCAGCACTCCCTCAGTACTGACCTTCTGATCGTGCAGCAGTCATTCATTACTGACCCTCTGATAGTGCAGTGCTACCTCAGCACTGCCCTTCTGACAGTGGAGCACTCTCCCAATACCGTCACTGCAACAGTGCAGAGCTCACTCAGTACTGTCACTCTGACAGTACAGCACACCGGCAGTGCCAACATTCCAACAGTACACCATATTATTGTACTGTTGCAGTATAGTGATTTGTTTTCAGGTGCTCGTATTCTAGAGACCAGGAACTTGCGTTCAAATCCTATCTGGCACTCTGCAAATATAAATTGAAGGAATTAAGACATTCGGCAATAAAGGCGGGTATCTGAAATGACAGATTTGACAATATTGCAATCTCATGTAAACCCATCTGGATCACTAATACCCTTTACAGCAGCAAATCTGCTGGCCTGACCCAGTCTGGCCAATCTGTCACTCCAAACCAACAGCAATGTGCTTGACTCATGACTACCCCCTGAATTGCCCTCATAACATACTTAGTTATATTGAATAGTGACAGAAAAGCTCCAATCAGAATAAGGATGGTGAACTTCCAAGCATCGACCGAGGCACCAGAAAAGAAAATGGAGCACACACTGGGTATTACGGCACGACCATGGTGCTCAGTGGGATAGATTGAGAACAGATCTTGCAGCTCAAAATCAGGCATCAAAACACTGGGTAGTGGGACTAACTTGGGATTAATACAGGAGTGTAAGGAGGTAATGGGCGCAGCCTATCATTCATTTAGGGCTATGGCGTGAGAGGGGGACAGAGGGATTCATTTGGGTTTGATAGAGGGCAGTAAGAAATGAGCAGAATGTTAGGATTAGTTTGGGATTGATACAGGGCTACGATGAGAGAGAGAGACAGACAGTGGAATGAGTCTGAGATTGATAGAGGTCGTTGATGACAGAGAGAGACAGTGGAATGGGTTTGGGATTAATACAGGGCTATGATGAGAGAGAGAGAGGCAGAGAGTGGAATGAGTCTGGGATTGATGCAGGGCTATGATGAGAGAGAGGGAGACAGTGGAATGAGACTGGGATTGATACAGGTCTATGATGAGAGAGAGAGATAGTGGAATGAATCTGGGATTGCTACAGGTCTATGATGAGCGAGAGACACAGTGGAATGAGTCTGGGATTCATACAGGGCTATGATGAGAGAGAGAGAGAGACAGTGGAACAGGTCTGGGATTGACACAAGGCTATGATGAGAGAGAGACACAGTGGAATGAGTCTGGGATTGATACAGGGCTATGATGAGAGATAGAGAGAGAGAGACAGTGGAATGAGTCTGGGATTGATACAGGGCTATGATGAGAGAGAGAGAAAGTGTAATGAGTCTCGGATTGATCCAGGTCTATGATGAGAGAGAGACAGACAGTGGAATGAGTCTGGGATTGATACAGGGCTATGATGAGAGAGAGACACAGTGGAATGAGTTTGGGATTGATAGAGGTCGTTGATGACAGAGAGAGACAGTGGAATGGGTTTGGGATTAATACAGGGCTATGATGAGAGAGAGAGAGAGAGACAGACAGTGGAATGAGTCTGGGATTGATGCAGGGCTATGATGAGAGAGAGAGACAGTGGAATGAGTCCGGGACTGATACAGGGCTTTGATGAGAGAGAGAGTGACAGTGGAATGAGTCTGAGATTGATACAGGGCTATGATGAGATAGAGCGTGACAGTGGGAATGAGTCTGGGATTGATACAGGTCTATGATGAGATAGAGTGACAATGGAATGAGTCTGGGATTGTTGCAGGGCTATGATGTGAGAGAGACACAGTGGAATGAGTCTGGGATTGATACAGGGCTATGATGAGAGAGAGAGAGAAACCGTGGATTGCTTCTGGGATTGATACAAGGCTATAATGAGAGAGAGACACAGTGGAATGAGTTTGGGATTGATACAGGGCTATGATGAGAGGGAGAGACACAGTGGAATGAGTCTGGGATTGATACAGGTCTATGATGAGAGAGAGAGATAGTGGAATGAATCTGGGATTGATTCAGGTCTATGATGAGCGAGAGACACAGTGGAATGAGTCTGGGATTCATACAGGTCGACGATGAGAGAGAGACACAGTGGAATGAGTTTAGGATTGATACAGATCTATGATGAGAGAGAGAGAGAGAGAGACAGAGGAATGAGTCTGGGATTGATAGAGGGCTATGATGAGAGAGAGAGAAGGTGGAATGAGACTGGGATTGATACAGGCGTTTGTTGAGAGAGAGTGACAGTGGAATGAGTGTGGGATTGATACAGGGCTATGATGAGGGACAGTGACAGTGGCATGACTCCGGGATTGATGCAGGTCTATGATGAGAGAGGGAGACAGTGGATTGAGTCTGGGATTGATACAGGAGAATGATGAGAGAGACAGAGTGGAATGAGTTTGGGATTGATACAGGGCTATGATGAGAGAGAGAGAGAGACAGTGGAATGAGTTTGGGATTGGTACAGGGCTATGATGAGAGAGAGAGACAGAGTGGAATGAGTCTGGCATTGATACAGATCTATGATGATTGAGAGAAAGAGAGAGAGAGAGACAGTGGAATTAGTCTGGGGTTGTTACGGGGCTATGATGAGAGAAAGACACAGTGGAATGAGTCTGGGATTGATACAGGGCTATGATGAGAGACAGAGAAAGACAGTGGAATTAGTCTGGGATTGATACAGGTCTATGATGAGAGAGAGAGAGAAAGACAGTGGAACGAGTCAGGGATTGATACAGATCGTTAATGACAGAGGGAGACAGTGGAATGAGTTTAGGATTATTACAGGGCTATAATGAGAGAGAAAGAGAAACACTGGAATGAGTCTGGGATTGATACAGGGCTATGATGAGAGAGAGACACATTGGAATGAGTCTGGGATTGATACAAGGCTATGATGGGAGAGAGAGAGAAAGAAAGTGGAATGAGTCTTGGATTGATACAGGTCTATGATGAGATAAAGAGTGACAGTGGAATGAGTCTGGCATTGATTCAGGTCTATAATGAGTTAGAGTGACAGTGGAATGAATCTGGGATTGATACAAGGCTATGATGAGAGAGAGAAACAGTGGAATGAGTCTGGTATTGATACAGGGCTATGATGAGAGAGAGAGTGACAGTGGAATGAGTCCGGGATTGATAGAAGTCTATGATGAGATAGAGAGTGACAGTGGAATCAGTCTGGGATTGATACAGGTCTATGATGAGTTAGAGTGACATTGGAATGAGTCTGGGATTGATACAGGGCTAGGATGAGAGAGAGAGAAATTTGAATGAGCCTGGGATTGATACAGGGGTTTGTTGACAAAGAGTGACAGTGGAATGACTCTGGGATTGATCCAGGTCTAGGATGAGATAGAGAGTGACAGTGGAACGAGTCTGGGATTGATACAGGAGTATGATGAGAGAACACAGTGGAATGAGTCTGGGATTGATACAGGGCTCTGATGAAAGAGACACAGTGTAATGAGTCTGGGATTGACACAGGGCTATGATGGGAGAGAGGGAGACAGTGGAATGAGTCTGGGATTGATACAGGTCGATGATGAGAGAGAGAGATAGTGGAATGAGTCTGGAATTGATAGAGGTTTAAGATGAGTGAGAGACACAGTGGAATGAGTCAGGGATTGATACGGGGCTATGATGAGAGAGAGAGAGAGACAGTGGAATGAGTCTGGGATTGATACAGGGCTATAATGAGATAGAGTGACAATGGAATGAGTCTGGGATTGATGCAGGGCTATGATGTGAGAGAGACAATGTGGAATGAGTCTGAGATTGATACAGGTCTATGATGAGAGAGAGAGACACAGAGGAATGAGTCAGGGATTGATACGGGGCTATGATGAGAGAGAGAGAGAGACAGTGGAATGAGTCTGGGATTAATACAGGGCTATGATGAGAGAGAGAGTGAAACAGTGGAATGAGTCTGGGAATGATACGGGGCTATGATGAGAGAGAGAGAGTGACAGTGGAATGAGTCTGGGATTGATACAGGGCTATGATGAGATAGAGCGTGACAGTGGAATGAGTCTGGGATTGATACAGGTCTATAATGAGATAGAGTGACAATGGAATGAGTCTGGGATTGATGCAGAGCTATGATGTGAGAGAGACACAGTGGAATGAGTCTGAGATTGATACAGGTCTATGATGAGATAGAGTGACAATGGAATGAGTCTGGGATTGATACAGGGCAATGATGAGAGAGAGAGAGGAACAGTGGAATGAGTCTGGGTATGATACGGGGCTATGATGAGATAGAGACACAGTGGAATGAGTTTGGGATTGATACAGTGCTATGATGAGAGAGAGAGACACAGAGGAATGAGTAAGGGATTGATACAGCACTATGATGAGAGAGACACAGTGGAATGAGTTTGGGATTGATACAGGGCTCTGATGAGATAGACACACAGAGGAATGAGTTTGGGATTGATACAGGGCTATGATGAGAGACAGAGAGACAGTGGAATGATTTTGGGATTGATAGAGGTCTACGATGAGAGACGGAGAGAGAGACAGTGGAATGAGTTTGGGATTGATACAGGGCTCTGATGAGAGAGAGACAGAGGAATAAGTCTGGGAATGATACAGGGCTATGATGAGAGACACAGTGGAATGAGTCTGGGATTGATACAGGTCTATGATGAGAGAGTGAGAGTGAGACAGTGTAATGAGTTTGCGATTAATCCAGGTCTATGATGAGAGAGAGACAGTGGAATGAGTCTGGGATTGATACAGTGCTGTGGAGAAATGTATTGTGGCGCAGGAGAATGATGAACTCCGTCACTGGCTCAGCTGGAAACACAAACCCTAAGGAAAGGGCTGGGGGCTAATCAATGAAGCTTTACAGTTGAAGAAAGTCTCTTTAATCACACTCTCCGTCATCTGGGATTGGGGGTGATATGTTAACTTTGTTTGAGGAATTCTATTGGACAATAAACAGAGATAGGAATAAACTGAACATTTTCGGTTAGCAATCTTTGCGGGGGCGACGCAACATTCTAACAATCCCAGAATCCCAGCATAGTAACAGTTCAGAAGGAGGCCATTCGGCTCATCGTGTCTGCACCGGCTCTCTGAGCATTATAACTTAGTGCCCAACTCCTGCCTGTTCCCTGTACCCCAGCACACTGTTTCTATTTAAATAACCATCCCATGCCCTCCTGAATGCCTCAATCAAACCTGCCTCCACCACACTTCCAGGCAGTGCATTCCAAACCCTAACTGCTCGCTGTGTGAAAAAAACATTTTCTCACCTCACATTTACTTTGTTTGCAAAACACTTTGAAACTGTGACCTCTGGTTCTTCACCTGTTGACGATTTTGAACAGTTTCTCCGTAGAGACTCTGTCCAGAAACCTCATGATTTTTAAATCTTCCATCAATTCTCCTCACTCCCAACTGCTCCAATCTTTCCTCATTACTGAAGCGCCTCATCCCTGGAACCATTCTGGTAAACCTCTTCTGCACTCTCTCCAATGCGTTCACACCCTTCCCATAGTGTGGCGCCCAGAAATGTGCACAGTACTCCAGCTGAGATCGAACCATTGTCTTATCTAAGTTCATCATAACCTCCCTGCTCTTGTGTTCTATGTCCCTGTTAATGAAGTTTAGAATACTGCATGCTTTCGAAACAGCTCTCTCTACCTGTCCTGTCACCTATAATAACTTATGTACATATACACCCAGGACTCCCTGCTCCTGCACACCCTTTAGAATACTATCCTTACAAGATAGTTTAATATTTTTGGGATAAAATATCGGGGGAAGGATCTGAAGGGCTTTGGAGATGGTGTGAGATTGGACTGGCTGGACCGGCATCAGGGAGGAGGTACTTCAGTTAACCTGGAGAGACTGAAGTCTCTATTAAATCTCCTCCTGAGAGCAGAGAAGATTAAGAGGAGATTTAGTGGAGGCTTTCAAAATCATTAAAAGTTTCACCGTCTCCCCACTGGCAGGAGTTTTTCTGACCAAAGGACATAGACTGAAGATGAAGGCAAAAGATCCACAGAGAAGGAGAAGTGATTCCCCACAACGAGGTGTTGTGAACTTGAAGCTGCTGTCTGAATGGTGTGGACAAATAGGAATTGAAGAATTATTGAAGGCAAACAATTCCACCATTCTGTTTCCCAAGTCTTCCCTTGGAAGTGCTCGATGCGTAAAGTACTGACTTCCTCATACCTATTCCTACGACAATCTGATAGTGATCTCCCTGCACCAGATTGAATGCAGTTTGTCAGCTTCTACGGGAAGGGACGGCACCAGGGCAAAAAACTATTTTAGAAAAACATGCCTGCGTAAACACATTGCCGGCCAAAGGTTTTATTTAGCAGTTTTGGATACCACACCGATGAGATTTCGGTCTGTTTCGAGTGCACCTCAATTGCGTCCTCTCATCTCTGAATCTGAAGTTCGTCGGCTCAGGAAACTACTCGAGAGGTTTCAGCCCTATGAAACAGCGCTTACCACTTTGGCACCAGTTATGCATTGATCCCTCAGTGCTGGTCCTCTGGCACTGCAGCACTCCCTCAGTACTGACCCTCCGACAGTGCAGCGTTCCCTCAGTACTAACCCTCCCACAGTGCAGCACTCCCACAGTGCTGACCGTCCGACACTGCAGCACTCCCTCAGTACTGACCTTCTGATCGTGCAGCAGTCATTCATTACTGACCCTCTGATAGTGCAGTGCTACCTCAGCACTGCCTTTCTGACAGTGGAGCACTCCCCCAATACCGTCACTGCAACAGTGCAGAGCTCACTCAGTACTGTCACTCTGACAGTACAGCACACCGGCAGTGCCAACATTCCAACAGTACACCATATTATTGTACTGTTGCAGTATAGTGATTTGTTTTCAGGTGCTCGTATTCTAGAGACCAGGAACTTGCGTTCAAATCCTATCTGGCACTCTGCAAATATACATTGAAGGAATTAAGACATTCGGCAATAAAGGCGGGTATCTGAAATGACAGATTTGACAATATTGCAATCTCATGTAAACCCATCTGGATCACTAATACCCTTTACAGCAGAAAATCTGCTGGCCTGACCCAGTCCAAACCAACAGCAATGTGCTTGACTCATGACTACCCCCTGAATTGCCCTCATAACATACTTAGTTATATTGAATAGTGACAGAAAAGCTCCAATCAGAATAAGGATGGTGAACTTCCAAGCATCGACCGAGGCACCAGAAAAGAAAATGGAGCACACACTGGGTATTACGGCACGACCATGGTGCTCAGTGGGATAGATTGAGAACAGATCTTGCAGCTCAAAATCAGGCATCAAAACACTGGGTAGTGGGACTAACTTGGGATTAATACAGGAGTGTAAGGAGGTAATGGGCGCAGCCTATCATTCATTTAGGGCTATGGCGTGAGAGGGGGACAGAGGGATTCATTTGGGTTTGATAGAGGGCAGTAAGAAATGAGCAGAATGTTAGGATTAGTTTGGGATTGATACAGGGCTACGATGAGAGAGAGAGACAGACAGTGGAATGAGTCTGAGATTGATAGAGGTCGTTGATGACAGAGAGAGACAGTGGAATGGGTTTGGGATTAATACAGGGCTATGATGAGAGAGAGAGAGGCAGAGAGTGGAATGAGTCTTGGATTGATGCAGGGCTATGATGAGAGAGAGGGAGACAGTGGAATGAGTCTGGGATTGATACAGGGCTATGATGAGAGAGAGAGTGACAGTGGAATGAGTCCGGGATTGATAGAAGTCTATGATGAGATAGAGAGTGACAGTGGAATGAGTATGGGATTGATACAGGGCTATGATGAGAGAGACACAGTGGAATGAGTTTGGGATTGATACAGGGCTATGATGAGAGAGAGAGACACACAGTGGAATGAGTCTGGTATTGATACAGATCTATGATCAGAGAGTGACACAGTGGAATGAGTCTGGGATTGATACAGGGCTATGATGAGAGAGAGAGAAATTTGAATGAGCCTGGGATTGATACAGGGGTTTGTTGAGAAAGAGTGACAGTGGAATGACTCTGGGATTGATACAGGTCTACGATGAGATAGAGAGTGTCAGTGGAATGAGTCTGGGATTGATACAGGGCTCTGATGAAAGAGACACAGTGTAATGAGCCTGGGATTGACACAGGGCTATGATGGGAGAGAGGGAGACAGTGGAATGAGTCTGGAATTGATACAGGTCTAAGATGAGCGAGAGACACAGTGGAATGCGACGGGGATTGATACAGGGCTATGATGAGAGAGAGAGAGAGACAGTGGAATAGGTCTGGGATTGATACAAGGCAATGAAGAGAGAGAGACACAGTGGAATGAGTCTGGGATTGATACAGGGCTATGATGAGAGAGAGAGAAAGTGGAATGAGTCTCGGATAGATACAGGTCTATGATGAGAGAGAGACACAGTGGAATGAGTCAGGAATTGATACAGGGCTGTGATGAGAGAGAGAGAGAGAGAGAGAGAAAGAGTGAGAGTGGAATGAGTATGGGATTGATACGGGGCTATGATGAGAGAGAGAGACAGAGTGGAATGAGTCTGGGATTGATACAGGGCTATGATGAGAGAGAGAGAGAGAGACACAGTGGAATGAGTCTCGCATTGATACAGATCAATGATGAGAGAGAGACACTGTGGAATGAGTTTGGGATTGATACAGGTCTATGATGAAAGGGAGACACAGTGGAATGAGTCTGGGATTGATACAGGGCTATGATGCGAGAGACATAGTGGAATGAGTTTGGGACTAATACAGGACTATGATAAGATAGAGAGTGACAGTGGAATGAGTCTGGGATTGATACAGGGCTATGATGAGAGAGAGAGACACACAGTGGAATGAGTCTGGCATTGATACAGATCAATGATCAGAGAGAGACACAGTGGAATGAGTCTGGGATTGATACAAGGCTATGATGAGAGAGAGAGAAAATTGAATGAGCCTGGGATTGATACAGGGCTATGATGAGAGAGAGAGAGTGACAGTGGAGTGAGTCTGGGATTGATACAGGGCTATGATGAGATAGAGTGACAATGGAATGAGTCTGGGATTGATGCAGGGCTATGATGAGATAGAGTGACAATGGAATGAGTCTGGGATTGATGCAGGGCTATGATGAGAAAGGGACACAGTGGAATGAGTCTGGGATTGATACAGGGCTATGATGAGAGAGAGAGAGACACAGTGGAATGCTTCTGGGATTGATACAAGGCTATGATGAGAGAGAGACACAGTGGAATGAGTTTGGGATTGATACAGGGCTATGATGAGAGAGAGAGACACAGAGGAATGAGTAAGGGATTGATACAGGGCTATGATGAGAGAGGGAGTGACAGTGGAATGAGTCTGGGATTGATACAGCACTATGATGAGAGAGACACAGTGGAATGAGTTTGGGATTGATACAGGGCTCTGATGAGATAGACACACAGAGGAATGAGTTTGGGATTGATACAGGGCTATGATGAGAGACAGAGAGACAGTGGAATGATTTTGGGATTGATAGAGGTCTGTGATGAGAGACGGAGAGAGAGACAGTGGAATGATTTTGGGATTGATACAGGGCTCTGATGAGAGAGAGACAGAGGAATGAGTCTGGGAATGATACAGGGCTATGACGAGAGACACAGTGGAATGAGTCTGGGATTGATACAGGTCTATGATGAGAGAGTGAGAGAGAGACAGTGTAATGAGTTTGCGATTAATCCAGGTCTATGATGAGAGAGAGACAGTGGAATGAGTCTGGGATTGATACAGTGCAGTGGAGAAATGTATTGTGGCCCAGGAGAATGATGAACTCCGTCACTGGCTCAGCTGGAAACACAAACCCTAAGGAAAGGGCTGGGGGCTAATCAATGAAGCTTTACAGTTGAAGAAAGTCTCTTTAATCATACTCTCCGTCATCTGGGATTGGGGGTGATATGTTAACTTTGTTTGAGGAATTCTATTGGACAATAAACAGAGATAGGAATAAACTGAACATTTTCGGTTAGCAATCTTTGCGGGGGCGACGCAACATTCTAACAATCCCAGAATCCCAGCATAGTAACAGTTCAGAAGGAGGCCATTCGGCTCATCGTGTCTGCACCGGCTCTCTGAGCATTATAACTTAGTGCCCATCTCCTGCCTGTTCCCCGTACCCCAGCACACTGTTTCTATTTAAATAACCATTCCATGTCCTCCTGAATGCCTCAATCAAACCTGCCTCCACCACACTTCCAGGCAGTGCATTCCAAACCCTAACTGCTCGCTGTGTGAAAAAAACATTTTCTCACCTCACATTTACTTTGTTTGCAAAACACTTTGAAACTGTGACCTCTGGTTCTTCACCTGTTGACGATTTTGAACAGTTTCTCCGTAGAGACTCTGTCCAGAAACCTCATGATTTTTAAATCTTCCATCAATTCTCCTCACTCCCAACTGCTCCAATCTTTCCTCATTACTGAAGCGCCTCATCCCTGGAACCATTCTGGTAAACCTCTTCTGCACTCTCTCCAGTGCGTTCACACCCTTCCCATAGTGTGGCGCCCAGAAATGTGCACAGTACTCCAGCTGAGATCGAACCATTGTCTTATCTAAGTTCATCATAACCTCCCTGCTCTTGTGCTCTATGTCCCTGTTAATGAAGTTTAGAATACTGCATGCTTTCGAAACAGCTCTCTCTACCTGTCCTGTCACCTATAATAACTTATGTACATATACACCCAGGACTCCCTGCTCCTGCACACCCTTTAGAATACTATCCTTACAAGATAGTTTAATATTTTTGGGATAAAATATCGGGGGAAGGATCTGAAGGGCTTTGGAGATGGTGTGAGATTGGACTGGCTGGACCGGCATCAGGGAGGAGGTACTTCAGTTAACCTGGAGAGACTGAAGTCTCTATTAAATCTCCTCCTGAGAGCAGAGAAGATTAAGAGGAGATTTAGTGGAGGCTTTCAAAATCATTAAAAGTTTCACCGTCTCCCCACTGGCAGGAGTTTTTCTGACCAAAGGACATAGACTGAAGATGAAGGCAAAAGATCCACAGAGAAGGAGAAGTGATGCCCCACAGCGAGGTGTTGTGAACTTGAAGCTGCTGTCTGAATGGAGCGGACAAATAGGAATTGAAGAATTATTGAAGGCAAACAATTCCACCATTCTGTTTCCCAAGTCTTCCCTTGGAAGTGCTCGATGCGTAAAGTACTGACTTCCTCATACCTATTCCTACGACAATCTGATAGTGATCTCCCTGCACCAGATTGAATGCAGTTTGTCAGCTTCTACGGGAAGGGACGGCACCAGGGCAAAAAACTATTTTAGAAAAACATGCCTGCGTAAACACATTGCCGGCCAAAGGTTTTATTTAGCAGTTTTGGATACCACACCGATGAGATTTCGGTCTGTTTCGAGTGCACCTCAATTGCGTCCTCTCATCTCTGAATCTGAAGTTCGTCGGCTCAGGAAACTACTCGAGAGGTTTCAGCCCTATGAAACAGCGCTTACCACTTTGGCACCAGTTATGCATTGATCCCTCAGTGCTGGTCCTCTGGCACTGCAGCACTCCCTCAGTACTGACCCTCCGACAGTGCAGCGTTCCCTCAGTCCTGACCCTCCCACAGTGCAGCACTCCCACAGTGCTGACTGTCCGACACTGCAGCACTCCCTCAGTACTGACCTTCTGATCGTGCAGCAGTCATTCATTACTGACCCTCTGATAGTGCAGTGCTACCTCAGCACTGCCTTTCTGACAGTGGAGCACTCCCCCAATACCGTCACTGCAACAGTGCAGAGCTCACTCAGTACTGTCACTCTGACAGTACAGCACACCGGCAGTGCCAACATTCCAACAGTACACCATATTATTGTACTGTTGCAGTATAGTGATTTGTTTTCAGGGGCTCGTATTCTAGAGAACAGGAACTTGCGTTCAAATCCTATCTGGCACTCTGCAAATATAAATTGAAGGAATTATGACATTCGGCAATAAAGGTGGGTATCTGAAATGACAGATTTGACAATATTGCAATCTCATGTAAACCCATCTGGATCACTAATACCCTTTACAGCAGCAAATCTGGTGGCCTGACCCAGTCTGGCCAATCTGTCACTCCAAACCAACAGCAATGTGCTTGACTCATGACTACCCCCTGAACTGCCCTCATAACATACTTAGTTATATTGAACAGTGACAGAAAAGCTCCAATCAGAATAAGGATGGTGAACTTCAAAGCATCGACCGAGGCACCAGAAATGAAAATGGAGCACACACTGGGTATTATGGCACGACCATGGTGCTCAGTGGGATAGATTGAGAACAGATCTTGCAGCTCAAAATCAGGCATCAAAACACTGGGTAGTGGGACTAACTTGGGATTAATACAGGAGTGTAAGGAGGTAATGGGCGCAGCCTATGATTCATTTAGGGGTATGGTGTGAGAGGGGGACAGAGGGATTCATTTGGGTTTGATAGAGGGCAGTAAGAAATGAGCAGAATGTTAGGATTAGTTTGGGATTGATACAGGGCTATGATGAGAGAGAGACACAGTGGAATGAGTCTGGGATTGATAGAGGTCGTTGATGACAGAGAGAGACAGTGGAATGGGTTTGGGATTAATACAGGGCTATGATGAGAGAGAGAGAGAGAGACAGACAGTGGAATGAGTCTGGGATTGATGCAGGGCTATGATGAGAGAGAGAGACAGTGGAATGAGTCCGGGACTGATACAGGGCTTTGATGAGAGAGAGAGTGACAGTGGAATGAGTCTGAGATTGATACAGGGCTATGATGAGATAGAGCGTGACAGTGGGAATGAGTCTGGGATTGATACAGGTCTATGATGAGATAGAGTGACAATGGAATGAGTCTGGGATTGATGCAGGGCTATGATGTGAGAGAGACACAGTGGAATGAGTCTGGGATTGATACAGGGCTATGATGAGAGAGAGAGAGAAACCGTGGATTGCTTCTGGGATTGATACAAGGCTATGATGAGAGAGAGACACAGTGGAATGAGTTTGGGATTGATACAGGGCTATGATGAGAGGGAGAGACACAGTGGAATGAGTCTGGCATTGATACAGGTCTATGATGAAAGAGAGAGACACAGAGGAATGAGTAAGGGATTGATACAGGGCTATGATGTGAGAGGGAGTGACAGTGTAATGAATCCGGGATTGATACAGGTCTATGATGAGATAGAGAGTGACAGTGGAATGAGTCTGGGATTGATACAGCACTATGATGAGAGAGACACAGTGGAATGAGTTTGGGATTGATACAGGGCTATGTTGAGAGAGACACAGTGTAATGAGTATGGGATTGACACAGGGCTATGATGCGAGAGACACAGTGGAATGAGTCTGGGATTGATACAGGGCTATGATGAGAGAGAGGGAGACAGTGGAATGAGACTGGGATTGATACAGGTCTATGATGAGAGAGAGAGATAGTGGAATGAACCTGGGATTGCTACAGGTGTATGATGAGCGAGAGACACAGTGGAATGAGTCTGGGATTCATACAGGGCTATGATGAGAGAGAGAGAGAGACAGTGGAACAGGTCTGGGATTGACACAAGGCTATGATGAGAGAGAGAGAGAGAGAGACAGTGGAATGAGTCTGGGATTGATACGGGGCTATGAGGAGAGAGAGAGAGAGACAGTGGAATGAGTCTGGGATTGATACAGGTCTATGATGAGAGAGAGACACAGTGAAATGAGTCTGGGATTGATACAGTGCTACGATGAGAGGGTGAGAGAGAGAGAAAAAGTGGAATGAGTCTGGGATTGATACACGGCTATGACGAGAAAGAGAGAAAGTGGAATGAGTCTCAGATTGATAAAGGTCTATGATGAGAGAGAGAGAAAGTGGAATGAGTCTGGGATTGATACAGGGCTATGATGAGAGAGAGAGAGAAACCGTGGATTGCTTCTGGGATTGATACAAGGCTATGATGAGAGAGAGACACAGTGGAATGAGTTTGGGATTGATACAGGGCTATGATGAGAGGGAGAGACACAGTGGAATGAGTCTGGCATTGATACAGTTCTATGATGAAAGAGAGAGACACAGAGGAATGAGTAAGGGATTGATACAGGGCTATGATGTGAGAGGGAGTGACAGTGGAATGAATCCGGGATTGATACAGGTCTATGATGAGATAGAGAGTGACAGTGGAATGAGTCTGGGAATGATACAGCACTATGATGAGAGAGACACAGTGGAATGAGTTTGGGATTGATACAGGGCTATGATGAGAGAGACACAGTGTAATGAGTATGGGATTGACACAGGGCTATGATGCGAGAGAGACAGTGGAATGAGTCTGGGATTGATACAGGGCTATGATGAGAGAGAGAGATAGTGGAATGAATCTGGGATTGATTCAGGTCTATGATGAGCGAGAGACACAGTGGAATGAGTCTGGGATTCATACAGGTCGATGATGAGAGAGAGACACAGTGGAATGAGTTTGCGATTGACACAAGGCTCTGATGAGAGAGAGAGTGACAGTACAATGAATCTGGGATTGATACATGGTATGATGTGAGAGAGAGACAGAGGAATGAGTCTGGGATTGATACAGGGCTATGATGTGAGAGAGAGATAGTGGAATGAGTCTAGGATTGATACAGGTCTATGATGAGAGAGAGAGAGAGAGAGACAGAGGAATGAGTCTGGGATTGATAGAGAGCTATGATGAGAGAGAGAGAAGGTGGAATGAGACTGGGATTGATACAGGCGTTTGTTGAGAGAGAGTGACAGTGGAATGAGTGTGGGATTGATACAGGGCTATGATGAGGGACAGTGACAGTGGCATGACTCCGGGATTGATGCAGGTCTATGATGAGAGAGGGAGACAGTGGATTGAGTCTGGGATTGATACAGGAGAATGATGAGAGAGACAGAGTGGAATGAGTTTGGGATTGATACAGGGCTATGATGAGAGAGAGAGAGAGACAGTGGAATGAGTTTGGGATTGGTACAGGGCTATGATGAGAGAGAGAGAGAGACACAGTGGAATGAGTCTGGCATTGAGACAGATCTATGATGATTGAGAGAAAGAGAGAGAGAGAGACAGTGGAATTAGTCTGGGATTGTTACGGGGCTATGATGAGAGAAAGACACAGTGGAATGAGTCTGGGATTGATACAGGGCTATGATGAGAGACAGAGAAAGACAGTGGAATTAGTCTGGGATTGATACAGGTCTATGATGAGAGAGAGTGAGAAAGACAGTGGAACGAGTCAGGGATTGATACAGATCGTTAATGACAGAGGGAGACAGTGGAATGAGTTTAGGATTATTACAGGGCTATAATGAGAGAGAAAGAGAAACACTGGAATGAGTCTGGGATTGATACAGGGCTATGATGAGAGAGAGACACATTGGAATGAGTCTGGTATTGATACAAGGCTATGATGGGAGAGAGAGAGAAAGAAAGTGGAATGAGTCTTGGATTGATACAGGTCTATGATGAGATAAAGAGTGACAGTGGAATGAGTCTGGCATTGATTCAGGTCTATAATGAGTTAGAGTGACAGTGGAATGAATCTGGGATTGATACAAGGCTATGATGAGAGAGAGAAACAGTGGAATGAGTCTGGTATTGATACAGGGCTATGATGAGAGAGAGAGTGACAGTGGAATGAGTCCGGGATTGATAGAAGTCTATGATGAGATAGAGAGTGACAGTGGAATCAGTCTGGGATTGATACAGGTCTATGATGAGTTAGAGTGACATTGGAATGAGTCTGGGATTGATACAGGGCTAGGATGAGAGAGAGAGAAATTTGAATGAGCCTGGGATTGATACAGGGGTTTGTTGAGAAAGAGTGACAGTGGAATGACTCTGGGATTGATCCAGGTCTAGGATAAGATAGAGAGTGACAGTGGAACGAGTCTGGGATTGATACAGGAGTATGATGAGAGAACACAGTGGAATGAGTCTGGGATTGATACAGGGCTCTGATGAAAGAGACACAGTGTAATGAGTCTGGGATTGACACAGGGCTATGATGGGAGAGAGGGAGACAGTGGAATGAGTCTGGGATTGATACAGGTCTATGATGAGAGAGAGAGATAGTGGAATGAGTCTGGAATTGATAGAGGTTTAAGATGAGTGAGAGACACAGTGGAATGAGTCAGGGATTGATACGGGGTTATGATGAGAGAGAGAGAGAGACAGTGGAATGAGTCTGGGATTGATTCAGGGCTATGATGAGAGAGAGAGAAAATTGAATGATCCTGGGATTGTTACAGGGCTATGATGAGAGAGAGAGAGACAGTGGAATGAGTCTGGGATTGATACAGGGCTATAATGAGATAGAGTGACAATGGAATGAGTCTGGGATTGATGCAGGGCTATGATGAGAGAGAGAGACACATAGGAATGAGTCAGGGATTGATACGGGGCTATGATGAGAGAGAGAGACACACAGTGGAATGATTCTGGGATTGATACAGGGCTTGGATGAGAGAGAGAGAGAGAGAGAGAGACACAGTGGAATGAGTTTGAGATTGATTCAGGGCTAGGATGAGAGAGTGAAACAGTGCAATGAGTCTGGAATTGATACAGGTCTATGATGAGAGAGAGAAAAAGAGGAATGAGTCTTGGAATGATACAGGGCTTTGATGAGAGAGAGACACAGTGGAATGAGTCTAGGATTGATACTGGGCTATGATGAGAGAGAGAGAGAGGGAGAGAGACAGTGGAATGAGTCTGGGATTGATAGAGGGCTAGGATGAGAGAGAGAAACAGTGCAATGTGTCTGGAATTGATACAGGGCTATGATGAGAGAGAGAGAGAGACAGTGGAATGAGTCTGGGATTGATACAGGGCTATGGTGAGAGAGACAGTGACAGTGGAATTAGTCCGGGATTGATAGAAGTCTATGATGAGATAGAGAACGACAGTGGAATGAGTCTGGGATTATTACATGGCTATGAAGCGAGAGAGTGTGACAGTGGAATGAGTCTGGGATTGATACAGGTCTATGATGAGAGAGAGACAAACTGGAATGATTCTGGGATTGATACAGGCCTCTGATGACAAAAAGAGAGAGACAGTGGAATGAGTCTGGGATTGATACAGGGCTATGATGAAAGAGAGACAAACTGGAATGAGTCTGGGATTGATACAGGCCTCTGATGACAAAAAGAGAGAGACAGTGGAATGAGTCTGGGATTGATACAGGGCTATGATGAGAGAGAGAGACACACAGTGGAATGAGTCTGGTATTGATACAGATCTATGATCAGAGAGTGACACAGTGGAATGAGTCTGGGATTGATACAGGGCTATGATGAGAGAGAGAGAAATTTGAATGAGCCTGGGATTGATACAGGGGTTTGTTGAGAAAGAGTGACAGTGGAATGACTCTGGGATTGATACAGGAGTATGATGAGAGAACACAGTGGAATGAGTCTGGGATTGATACAGGGCTCTGATGAAAGAGACACAGTGTAATGAGTCTGGGATTGACACAGGGCTATGATGGGAGAGAGGAAGACAGCGGAATGAGTCTGGGATTGATACAGGTCTATGATGAGAGAGAGAGATAGTGGAATGAGTCTGGAATTGATACAGGTCTAAGATGAGCGAGAGACACAGTGGAATGCGACGGGGATTGATACAGGGCTATGATGAGAGAGAGAGAGAGACAGTGGAATAGGTCTGGGATTGATACAAGGCAATGAAGAGAGAGAGACACAGTGGAATGAGTCTGGGATTGATACAGGGCTATGATGAGAGAGAGAGAAAGTGGAATGAGTCTCGGATAGATACAGGTCTATGATGAGAGAGAGACACAGTGGAATGAGTCAGGAATTGATACAGGGCTGTGATGAGAGAGAGAGAGAGAGAGAGAGAAAGAGTGAGAGTGGAATGAGTATGGGATTGATACGGGGCTATGATGAGAGAGAGCGACAGAGTGGAATGAGTCTGGGATTGATACAGGGCTATGATGAGAGAGAGAGAGAGAGAGACAGTGGAATGAGTCTCGCATTGATACGGATCAATGATGAGAGAGAGACACTGGAATGAGTTTGGGATTGATACAGGTCTATGATGAGAGGGAGACACAGTGGAATGAGTCTGGGATTGATACAGGGCTATGATGCGAGAGACACAGTGGAATGAGTTTGGGACTAATACAGGACTATGATAAGATAGAGAGTGACAGTGGAATGAGTCTGGGATTGATACAGGGCTATGATGAGAGAGAGAGACACACAGTGGAATGATTCTGGCATTGATACAGATCAATGATCAGAGAGAGACACAGTGGAATGAGTCTGGGATTGATACAAGGCTATGATGAGAGAGAGAGAAAATTGAATGAGCCTGGGATTGATACAGGGCTATGATGAGAGAGAGAGAGTGACAGTGGAGTGAGTCTGGGATTGATACAGGGCTATGATGAGATAGAGTGACAATGGAATGAGTCTGGGATTGATGCAGGGCTATGATGAGATAGAGTGACAATGGAATGAGTC
>NW_027597500.1:0-77880 GCF_964194155.1 Cetorhinus maximus | reverse complement strand
CCCACTCCCCACACAGAATCACACAAACCCCACTCCCCACTCCCCACACAGAATCACACAATCCCCACTCCCCACACCCCACACCCCACACTGAATCACACAATCCCCACTCCCCACACAGAATCACACAATCCCCACACCTCACAAAGATTCACACAATCCCCAATCCCCACACAGAATCAAACAATCCCCACTCCTCACACCACAAACAGAATAACACAATCCGCACTCCTCTCACAGGATCAAACAATCCCCACTCCCCACACAGAATCACACAATCCCCACTCCCCACTCCCCACACAGAATCACACAATCCCCACTCCCCACACAGATTCACACAATCCCCACTCCCCACAAAGAATCACACGATCCCCATTCCCCACACCCCACACAGAATCACACAATCCCCACTCCCCAGACAGAATCAAACAATCCCCACTCCCCACTCCCCACACAGAATCACACAATCCCAACTCCCCACACAGAATCACACAATCCCCACTCCCCACACTCCACACAGAATCACACAATCCCCACAACCCACACAGAATCACAAAATCCCCACTCACCACACTCCACACAGAATCACACAATCCCCATACCCCACACAGAATCACAAAATCCCCACTACCCACACCCCACACAGAATCACACAATCCCCACTCCCCACTCCCCACACAGAATCACACAATCCCCACTCCCCACACCCCACACTGAATCACACAATCCCCACACCCCACACAGAATCACACAATCCCCACTCCCCACACCCCACACAGAATCACACAAGCCCCACTCCCCACACCCCACACAGAATCTCACAATCCCCACTCCCCACACAGAATCACACAATCCCCAATCCCCACACCCCACACAGAATCACACAATCCCCAAACCCCACACAGAATCACACAATCCCCAATCCCCACACCCCACACAGAATCACACAATCCCCCACTCCCCACACAGAATTACACAATCCCCACTTCCCACTCCCCACACAGAATCACACAATCCCCACTCCCCACACAGAATCACACAATCCCCACTCGCCACACCCCACACAGAATCACACAATCCCCACTCCACAAACCCCACACAGAATCACACAATCCCCACTCCCCACACAGAATCACACAATCCCCACTCCCCACACAGAATCACAGAATCACACAATCCCCACTCCCCACACCCCACACAGAATCACACAATCCCCACAACCCACTACCCACACAGAATCACACAATCCCCACTCCCCACACAGAATGAAACAATCCCGACTCATCAATCCCCACACAGAATCAAACAATCCCCACACCCCACACAGAATCACACAATCCCCACACCCCACACAGAATCACACAATCCCCACTCCCCACACCCCACACAGATTCACACAATCCCCACTCCCCAGTCCCCACACAGAATCACACAATCCCCAATCCCCACACCGAATCACACAATCCCCACTCCCCACACAGAATCACACAATCCCCACTCCCCACACAGAATCACACAATCCCCACTCCCCACAGCCCACACAGAATCACACAATCCCCACTCCCCACACAGAATCACACAATCCCCACTCCCCACACAGAATCACACAATCCCCACTCCCGACACAGAATCACACAATCCCCACTCGCACACAGAATCACACAATCCCCACAGCCCACACAGAATCACACAATCCCCACTCCCCACACAGAATCACACAATCCCCAATCCCCACTCCCCACACAGAATCACACAATCCCCACTCCCCACTCAGAATCATACAATCCCCACTCCCCACACCCCACACAGAATCACACAAACCCCACTCCCCACACCCCACACAGAATCACACAATCCCCACTCCCCACACAGAATCACACAATCCCCACTCCCCACACCCCACACAGAATCACAGAATCACACAATCCCCACTCCCCACACCACACACAGAATAACAGAATCACACAATCCCCACTTCCCACACAGAATCACACAATCCCCACTCCACAATCCCCACACAGAATCACACAATCCCCAGACCCCACTCCCCACACAGAATCACACAATCCCCAATCCAAATACAGAATCAAACAATCCCCACTCCCCACACAGTATCACACAATCCTCAGACTCCACACAGAATCACACAATCGCCACTCCCCACACAGAATCACACAATCCCCACTCCCCACACAGAATCACACAATCACGACTCCCCACACCCCGCACAGAATCACAGAATCACACAAACCCCACTCCCCACTCCCCACAAAGAATCACACAATCACCACTCCCCACACAGAATCACACAATCCGCACTCCCCACACCACACACAGAATCACACAATCCCCACTCCCCACACAGAATCACACAATCCCCACTTCCCACTGCCCACACTGAATCACAAAATACCCACTCCCGAGACCCCACATAGAATCACACAATCCCCAATCCCCTCACCCCACACAGAATCACAAAATCCCCACTCCCCACTTCCCACACAGAATCACACATTCCCCACTCCCCACACAGAATCACACAATCCCCACTCCCCACACAGAATCACACAATCCCCACTCCCCACACAGATTCACACAATCCCCACTCCCCACACAGAATCAGACAATCCCCACTCCCCACTCCCCACACAGAATCACACAATCCCCACTCCCCACTCAGAATCACACAATCCCCACTCCCCACTCCCCACACAGAATCACACAATCCCCACTCCCCACACCCCACACAGAATCACACAATCCCCACTCCCCACACAGAATCACACAATCCCCACTCCCCACACAGAATCACACAATCCCGACTCCCCACACCCGGCACAGAATCACAGAATCACACAATCCCCACTCCCCACTCCAAACACAGAATCACACAATCCCCACTCCCCACACAGAATCACACAATCCCCACTCCCCACACCCCACACAGAATCACACAATCCCCACTAACCACACAGAATCACACAATCCCCACTCCCCACACCCCACACAGAATCACACAATCCCCACTCCCCACACAGAATCACACAATCCTCACTCCCCACACCCCACACAGAATCACACAATCCCCACTCCCCACACAGAATCACACAATCCCCACTCCCCACACAGAATCACACAATCCCCACTGCCCACACCCCACAAAGAATCACACAATCCCCACTCCCCACACAGAATCACACAATCCTCAGTCTCCACACGCCACACAGAATCACACAATCCCCACTCCCCACACAGAATCACACAATCCTCACTCTCCACACCCCACACAGAATCACACAATCCCCACTCCCCACACCCCACAGAGAATCACACAATCCCCACTCCCCACACAGAATCACACAATCCCCACTCCCCACACAGAATCACACAATCCCCACTCCCCACACAGAATCACACAATCCCCACTCCCCACACAGAATCACACAATCCCCACTCCCCACACCCCACACAGAATCACACAATCCCCACTCCCCACACCCCACACAGAATCACACAATCCCCACTCCCCACTCCCCACTCCCCACACAGAATCACACAATCCCCACACCCCACACAGAATCACACAATCCCCAATCCCCACACAGAATCACACAATCCCCACTCCCCACACAGAATCACACAATCCCCACTCCCCACACAGAATCACACAATCCCCACTCCCCACACAGAATCACACAATCCCCACTCCTCACTCCCGACACAGAATCACACAATCCCCACACCCCACACAGAATCACACAATCCCCACTCCCCACACAGAATCACACAATCCCCACTCCCCACACCCCACACAGAATCACACAATCCCCACTAACCACAAAGAATCACACAATCCCCACTCCCCACACCCCACACAGAATCACACAATCCCCACTCCCCACACAGAATCACACAATCCTCACTCCCCACACCCCACACAGAATCACACAATCCCCACTCCCCACACAGAATCACACAATCCCCACTCCCCACACAGAATCACACAATCCCCACTCCCCACACCCCACAAAGAATCACACAATCCCCACTCCCCACACAGAATCACACAATCCTCACTCTCCACACCCCACACAGAATCACACAATCCCCACTCGCCACACAGAATTACAAAATCCCCACTCCCCACTCCCAACCAGAATCACACAATCCCCACTCCCCACACCCCACACAGAATCACACAATGCTCACTCCCCACACAGAATCACAAAATCCCCACTCCCCACACCCAACACAGAATCACACAATCCCCACTCCCCACACAGAATCACAAAATCCCCACTCCCCACACCCCACACAGAATCACACAATCCCCACTCCCCACTCCCCACACAGAATCACACAATCCCCACTCCCCTCACCCCATACAGAATCACACAGTCCCCACTCCCCACTTCCCACACAGAATCACACATTCCCCACTCCCCACACAGAATCACACAATCCCCACACCCCACACAGAATCACACAATCCCCACACCACACACAGAATCACACAATCCCCACTCCCCACACAGAATCACACAATCCCCACTCCCCACACAGAATCACACAATCCCCACTCCCCACACAGAATCACACAATCCCCACTCCCCACACCCCACACAGAATCACACAAACCCCACTCCCCACAGCCCACCCAGAATCACACAATCCCCACTCCCCACTCCCCACACAGAATCACACAATCCCCACTCCCCACACAGAATCACACAATCCCCAATCCCCACACAGAATCACACAATCCCCACTCCCCACACAGACTCACACAATCCCCACTCCTCACTCCCGACACAGAATCACACAATCCCCACACCCCACACAGAATCACACAATCCCCACTCCCCACACAGAATCACACAATCCCCACTCCCCACACAGAATCACACAATCCCCACACCCAACATCACACACAGAATCACACAATCCCCACTCCCCATTCCCCACACAGAATCACACAAACCCCACTCCCCACACCCCACACAGAATCACACAATCCCCACTCCCCACACAGAATCACACAATCCCCACTCCCCACACCCCACACAGAATCACACAATCCCCACTCCCCACACCCCACACAGAATCACACAATCCCGACTCTCCACTCCCACACAGAATCACACAATCCCCACTCCCCACAAAGAATCACACAATCCCCACTCCCCACACAGAATCACACAATCCCCACTCCCCACTCCCCACACAGAATCAAACAATCCCCACTCCCCACACCCCACACAGAACCACACAATCCCCACTCCCCATTCCCCACACAGAATCACACAATCCCCACTCCCCACACAGAATCACACAATCCCCACTACCCACTCCCCACACAGAATCACACAATCCCCACACCCCACACAGAATCACACAATCCCCACTCCCCACTCCCCACTCAAAATCACACAATTCCCACTCCCCACTCCCCACACAGAATCACACAAACCCCACTCCCCACTCCCCACACAGAATCACACAATCCCCACTCCCCACACCCCACACCCCACACTGAATCACACAATCCCCACACCCCACACAGAATCACTCTATCCCCACTCCCCACACCCCACACAGAATTACACAATCCCCACTCCCCACACAGAATCACACAATCCCCACACCTCACAAAGATTCACACAATCCCCAATCCCCACACAGAATCAAACAATCCCCACTCCTCACACCCCAAACAGAATCACACAATCCGCACTCCTCTCACAGGATCAAACAATCCCCACTCCCCACACAGAATCACACAATCCCCACTCCCCACTCCCCACACAGAATCACACAATCCCCACTCCCCACACAGATTCACACAATCCCCACTCCCCACACAGAATCACACGATCCCCACTCCCCACACCCCACACAGAATCACACAATCCCCACTCCCCAGACAGAATCAAACAATCCCCACTCCCCACTCCCCACACAGAATCACACAATCCCAACTCCCCACACAGAATCACACAATCCCCACTCCCCACACTCCACACAGAATCACACAATCCCCACAACCCACACAGAATCACAAAATCCCCACTCACCACACTCCACACAGAATCACACAATCCCCATACCCCACACAGAATCACAAAATCCCCACTACCCACACCCCACACAGAATCACAAAATCCCCACGCCCCACTCCCCAATCAAAATCACACAATCCCCACTCCCCACTCCCCACACAGAATCACACAATCCCCACTCCCCACTCCCCACACAGAATCACACAATCCCCACTCCCCACACCCCACACTGAATCACACAATCCCCACACCCCACACAGAATCACTCTATCCCCACTCCCCACACCCCACACAGAATTACACAATCCCCACTCCCCACACAGAATCACTCAAACCCCACACCTCACACAGATTCACACAATCCCCAATCCCCACACAGAATCAAACAATCCCCACTCCTCACACCCCAAACAGAATCACACAATCCCCACTCCCCTCACAGAATCACACAATCCCCACTCCCCACACAGAATCACACAATCCCCACTCCCCACTCCCCACACAGAATCACACAATCCCCACTCCCCACACAGATTCACACAATCCCCACTCCCGACACAGAATCACACGATCCCCACTCCCCACACCCCGCACAGAATCACACAATCCCCACTCCCCAGACAGAATCAAACAATCCCCACTCCCCACTCCCCACACAGAATCACTCAATCCCAACTCTCCACACAGAATCACACAATCCCCACTCCCCACACTCCACACAGAATCACACAATCCCCACACCCCACACAGAATCACAAAATCCCCACTCACCACACTCCACACAGAATCACACAATCCCCATACCCCACACAGAATCACAAAATCCCCACTCCCCACACCCCACACAGAATCACAAAATCCCCACTCCCCACTCCCCGCACAGAATCACACAATCCCCACTCCCCACTCCGCACACAGAATCACACAATCCGCACTCCCTACACCCCACACAGAATCACACAATCACCACTCCCCAATCCCCACACAGAATCACACAATCCCCACTCTCCACACCCATCACAGAATTACACAATCTCCACACCCCACTCCCCACACAAATTCACACAATCCCCACTCCCCACACAGAATCACACAATCCCCACTCCCCACACCCCACACAGAATCACACAATCCCCACTCCCCACACAGAATCACACAATCCCCACTCCCCACACCCCACACAGAATCACACAATCCCCACTCCCCACACAGAATCACACAATCCCCACTCCCCACACAGAATCACACAATCCCCACTCCCCACACAGAATCACACAATCCCCACTCCCCACACTCCACACAGAATCACACAATCTCCACTATCAACTCCCCACACAGAATCACACAATCCCCACACCCCACACAGAATCACACAATCCCCACTCCCCACACAGAATCACACAATCCCCACTCCCCACACAGATTCACACAATCCCCACTCCCCACACAGAATCACACAATCTCCACTCCCCACTCCCCACAAAGAATCACACAATCCCCACTCCCCACACCCCATACAGATTCACACAATCCCCACTCCCCACACCCCACACAGAATCACACAATCCCCACTCCCCACACAGAATCACACAATCCCCACTCCACACACCCCACACAGAATCACAAAATCCCCACTCCCCACACCCCACACAGAATCACACAATCCCCATTCCCTACACCCGACACAGAATCACACAATCCCAACTCCCCACACCCCACACAGAATCACACAATCCCCACTCCCCACACAGAATCACACAATCCCCACTCCCCACACTCCACACAGATTCACAAAATCCCCACACCCCACACAGAATCACACATTCCCCACTCGCCACACCCGACACTGAATCACACAATCCCCACTCCCCACACCCCACACAGAATCACACAATCCCCACTCCCCACTCCCCACACAGAATCTCACAATCCCCACTCCCCACACAGAATCACACAATCCCCAATCCCCACACCCCACACAGAATCACACAATCCCCACTCCCCACACTGAATCACACAATCCCCAATCCCCACACCCCACACAGAATCACACAATCCCCAATCCCCACATCCCACACAGAATCACACAATCCCCACTCCCCACACCCCACACAGAATCACACAATCCGCACTCCCCACACAGAATCACACAATCCCCACTCCCCACACAGAATCACACAATCCGCACTCCCCACACAGAATCACACAATCCCGACTCCCCACACAGAATCACACAATCCCCACTCCTCACAACCACACAGAATCACACAATCCACACTCCCAACACCCCACACTGAATCACACAATCCCAACTCCCCACACAGAATCACAGAATCAGACAATCCCCACTCCTCACACCACATTCAGAATAACACGATCCCCACAACCCACTGCCCACACAGAATCACACAATCCCCACTCCCCACACAGAATCAAGCAATCCCGACTCATCACTCCCCACACAGAATCACACAATCCCCACACCCCACAACCCACACAGAATCAAACAATCCCCACACCCCACACAGACTCACACAATCCCCACTCCACACACACAATCACACAATCCCCAATCCCCACACCCCACACAGAATCACACAATCCCCACACCCTACACAGAATCACACAATCCCCACTCCCCAATCCCCACACAGAATCACACAATCCCCAATCCAAATACAGAATCACACAATCCCCACTCCCCACACCCCACACAGAATCACACAATCCTCACACCCCACAAAGAATCACACAATCCCCACTCCCCACTTCCCACACAGAATCACATAATCCCCACTCCCCACACAGAATCACAGAATCCCCACTCCCCACACCCCGCACAGAATCACAGAATCACACAATCTCCAACCCCCCCTCCCACACAGAATCACAGAATCCCCACTGCCCACTACCCACACAGAATCACACAATCCCCACTCCCCACACAGAATCACACAATCCCCACTCCCCACACCCCACACAGAATCACACAATCCCCATTCTCCACACCCCACACACAATCACACAATCCCCACTCCCCACTCCCAAGCAGAATCACACAATCCCCAATCCTCACACCCCACACAGAATCACACAATCCCCAATCCCCACACAGAATCACACAATCCCCAATCCCCAATCCCCACACAGAATCACACAATCCCCACTCCCCACTCCCCACACAGAATCACACAATCCCCACTCCCCACACCCCACACAGAATCACACTATCCCCACTCCACACACCACACACAGAATCACACAATCCTCACCCCCCACACAGAATCACACAATCCCCACTCCCCACACTCCGCACAGAATCACACAATCCCCACTCCCCGCTCCCCACACAGAATCACACAATCCCCACTCCCCACACCCCACACAGAATCACACAATCCCCACTCCCCACACCCCACACAGAATCACACTACCCCCACTCCCCACACCACACACAGAATCACACAATCCTCACTCCCCACACAGAATCACACAAT
This sequence comes from Cetorhinus maximus, assembly GCF_964194155.1. Lineage (NCBI taxonomy): Eukaryota > Metazoa > Chordata > Chondrichthyes > Lamniformes > Cetorhinidae > Cetorhinus > Cetorhinus maximus. The sequence goes on along the minus strand of NW_027597500.1, from coordinate 68,324 downwards.
CCCCACTCCCCACACTCCGCCCAGAATCACACAATCCCCACTCCCCACTCCCCACACAGAACCACACAATCCCCACTCCCCACACCCCACAAATAATCACACAATCCCCACTCCCCAGACCCCACACAGAATCACACTATCCCGAACTCCCCACACAGAATCACACAATCCCCAATCCCCACACAGAATCACACAATCCCCAATCCCCACACAGAATCACACAATCCCCACTCCCCACACAGAATCACACAATCCCCATTCGCCACACCCCGCACAGAATCACACAATCCCCACTCCCCACTCCCCACACAGAATCACACAATCGCCACTCCCCACACAGAATCACACAATCCCCATTCCCCTCACCCCACACAGAATCACACAATCCCCACGCCCCACAACCTACACAGAATCACTCAATCCCCACTGCCCACACAGAATCACACAATCCCCACTCCCCACTCCCCACACAGAATCACACAATCCCCACTCCCCACTCCCCACGCAGAATCACACAATCCCCACTCCACACACAGAATCACATAATCCCCACTCCCCACTCCCCACACAGAATCACACAATCCCCGCTCCCCACTCCCCTCACAGAATCACACAATCCCCACTCCCCACACCCCACACAGAATCACACAATCCCCACTCCCCACTCCCCACACAGAATCACACAATACCCACACCCCACACAGAATCACAGAATCCCCACTACACACTCCCCACACAGAATCACACGATCCCGACTCCCCACACAGAATCACACAATCACCACTCCCCACTCCTCACACAGAATCACACAATCCCCACACCCCACTCCCCTCACAGAATCACACAATCCCCACTCCCCACACAGAATCACACAATCCCCACTCCCCACTCCCCACACAGAATCACACAATCCCCACTCCCCACACAGATTCACACAATCCCCACTCCCCACACAGAATCACACGATCCCCACTCCCCACTCCCCACACAGAATCACACAATCCCCACACCCCACACCCCATACAGAATCACACAATCCCGACTCACCACAGAGAATCACACAATCCCCACTCCCCACACCCCAGACAGAATCACACAATCCCCACACCCCACACAGAATCACACAATCCCCACACCCCACACACAATAACAGAATCCCCACACCCCACAGAGAATAACACAAACCCCAATCCCCACACCCCTCACAGAATCACACAAATCCCACTCCCCACACCCCACACCGAATCACACAATCCCCACTCCTCACTCCCCACACAGAATCACACAATCCCCACTCCCCACACAGAATCACACAATCCACACTCCCCACACCCCACACAGAATCACACAATCCCCACTCCACACACAGAATCACAGAAACTCCACTACACACTCCCCACACATAATCACACAATCTCCAATCCCCACACCCCACACAGAATCACACCATCCCCACTCCCCATTCCCCACACAGAATCACACAATCCCCACTCCCCACACCCCACACAGAATCACACAATCCCCACGCCCCACTCCCCACACAGAATCACACAATCCGCACTCCACACACAGAATCACACAATCCCCACTCCCCACACAGAATCACACAATCCCCACTCCCCACTCCCCACACAGAATCAAACAATCCCCACTCCCCACACAGAACCACACAATCCTCACTCCCCATTCCCCACAGAGAATCACACAATCCCCACTCCCCACACAGAATCACACAATCCCCACTCCCCACTCCCCACACAGAATCACACAATCCCCACTCCCCACGCAGAATCACACAATCCCCACTCCCCACTCCCCACTCAAAATCACACAATTCCCACTCCCCACTCCCCACACAGAATAACACAATCCCCACTCCCCACACAGAATCACACAATCCCCACTCCCCACACCCCACACTGAATCACACAATCCGCACACCCCACACAGAATCACTCTATCCCCACTCCCCACACCCCACACAGAATTACACAATCCCCACTCCCCACACAGAATCACACAATCCCCACACCTCACACAGATTCACTCAATCCCCAATCCCCACACAGAATCAAACAATCCCCACTCCTCACACCCCAAACAGAATCACACAATCCCCACTCCCCTCACAGAATCACACAATCCCCACTCCCCACACAGAATCACACAATCCCCACTCCCCACTCCCCACACAGAATCACACAATCCCCACTCCCCACACAGATTCACACAATCCCCACTCCCCACACAGAAACACACGATCCCCACTCCCCACACCCCAAACAGAATAACACAATCCCCACTCCCCAGACAGAATCAAACAATCCCCACTCCCCACTCCCCACACAGAATCACACAATCCCAACTCCCCACACAGAATCACACAATCCCCACTCCCCACACTCCACACAGAATCACACAATCCCCACACCCCACACAGAATCACAAAATCCCCACTCCCCACTCCCCAATCAAAATCACACAATCCCCACTCCCCACTCCCCACACAGAATCACACAATCCCCACTCCCCACTCCCCACACAGAATCACACAATCCCCACTCCCCACACCCCACACTGAATCACACAATCCCCACACCCCACACAGAATCACTCAATCCCCACTCCCCACACCCCACACAGAATTACACAATCCCCACTCCCCACACAGAATCACACAATCCCCACACCTCACACAGATTCACACAATCCCCAATCCCCACACAGAATCAAACAATCCCCACTCCTCACACCCCAAACAGAATCACACAATCCCCACTCCCCACACAGAATCACACAATCCCCACTCCCCAATCCCCACACAGAATCACACAATCCCCACTCTCCACACCCCACACAGAATTACACAATCTCCACAACCCACTCCCCACACAGATTCACACAATCCCCACTCCCCACACAGAATCACACAATCCCCACTCCCCACACCCCACACAGAATCACACAATCCACACTCCCCACACAGAATCACACAATCCCCACTCCCCACACCCCACACAGAATCACACAATCCCCACTCCCCACACAGAATCACACAATCCCCAATCCCCACATAGAATCACACAATCTCCACTATCAACTCCCCACACAGAATCACACAATCCCCACACCCCACACAGAATCACACAATCCCCACTCCCCACAAAGAATCACACAATCCCCACTCCCCACACAGATTCACACAATCCCCACTCCCCACACAGAATCACACAATCCCCACTCCCCACTCCCCACACAGAATCACACAATCCCCACTCCCCACACCCCATACAGAATCACACAATCCCCACTCCCCACACCCCACACAGATTCACACAATCCCCACTCCCCACACCCCACACAGAATCACACAATCCCCACTCCCCACACAGAATCACACAATCCCCACTCCCCACACAGAATCACACAATCCCCACTCCACACACCCCACACAGAATCACAAAATCCCCACTCCCCACACCCCACACAGATTCACACAATCCCCATTCCCTACACCCGACACAGAATCACACAATCCCAACTCCCCACACCCCACACAGAATCACACAATCCCCACTCCCCACACAGAATCACACAATCCCCACTCCCCACACTCGACACAGATTCAAAAAATCCCCACACCCCACACAGAATCACACATTCCCCACTCGCCACACCCGACACTGAATCACACAATCCCCACTCCCCACACCCCAAACAGAATCACACAATCCCCACTCCCCACACTCCACACAGAATCACACAATCCCCACACCCCACACAGAATCACAAAATCCCCACTCACCACACTCCACACAGAATCACACAATCCCCATACCCCACACACAATCACAAAATCCCCACTCCCCACACCCCACACAGAATCACAAAATCCCCACTCCCCACTCCCCGCACAGAATCACACAATCCCCACTCTCCACTCCGCACACAGAATCACACAATCCGCACTCCCTACACCCCACACAGAATCACACAATCACCACTCCCCAATCCCCACACAGAATCACACAATCCCCACTCTCCACACCCATCACAGAATTACACAATCTCCACACCCCACTCCCCACACAAATTCACACAATCCCCACTCCCCACACAGAATCACACAATCCCCACTCCCCACACCCCACACAGAATCACACAATCCCCACTCCCCACACAGAATCACACAATCCCCACTCCCCACACCCCACACAGAATCACACAATCCCCACTCCCCACACAGAATCACACAATCCCCACTCCCCACACAGAATCACACAATCCCCACTCCCCACACAGAATCACACAATCCCCACTCCCCACACTCCACACAGAATCACACAATCTCCACTATCAACTCCCCACACAGAATCACACAATCCCCACACCCCACACAGAATCACACAATCCCCACTCCCCATACAGAATCACACAATCCCCACTCCCCACACAGATTCACACAATCCCCACTCCCCACACAGAATCACACAATCTCCACTCCCCACTCCCCACAAAGAATCACACAATCCCCACTCCCCACACCCCATACAGATTCACACAATCCCCACTCCCCACACCCCACACAGAATCACACAATCCCCACTCCCCACACAGAATCACACAATCCCCACTCCACACACCCCACACAGAATCACAAAATCCCCACTCCCCACACCCCACACAGAATCACACAATCCCCATTCCCTACACCCGACACAGAATCACACAATCCCAACTCCCCACACCCCACACAGAATCACACAATCCCCACTCCCCACACAGAATCACACAATCCCCACTCCCCACACTCCACACAGATTCACAAAATCCCCACACCCCACACAGAATCACACATTCCCCACTCGCCACACCCGACACTGAATCACACAATCCCCACTCCCCACACCCCACACAGAATCACACAATCCCCACTCTCCACTCCCCACACAGAATCTCACAATCCCCACTCGCCACACAGAATCACACAATCCCCAATCCCCACACCCCACACAGAATCACACAATCCCCACTCCCCACACTGAATCACACAATCCCCAATCCCCACACCCCACACAGAATCACACAATCCCCAATCCCCACACCCCACACAGAATCACACAATCCCCACTCCCCACACCCCACACAGAATCACACAATCCGCACTCCCCACACAGAATCACACAATCCTCACTCCCCACACAGAATCACACAATCCGCACTCCCCACACAGAATCACACAATCCCGACACCCCACACAGAATCACACAATCCCCACTCCTCACAACCACACAGAATCACACAATCCACACTCCCAACACCCCACACTGAATCACACAATCCCAACTCCCCACACAGAATCACAGAATCAGACAATCCCCACTCCTCACACCACATTCAGAATAACACGATCCCCACAACCCACTGCCCACACAGAATCACACAATCCCCACTCCCCACACAGAATCAAGCAATCCCGACTCATCACTCCCCACACAGAATCACACAATCCCCACACCCCACAACCCACACAGAATCAAACAATCCCCACACCCCACACAGACTCACACAATCCCCACTCCACACACACAATCACACAATCCCCAATCCCCACACGCCACACAGAATCACACAATCCCCACACCGTACACAGAATCACACAATCCCCACTCCCCAATCCCCACACAGAATCACACAATCCCCAATCCAAATACAGAATCACACAATCCCCACTCCCCACACCCCACACAGAATCACACAATCCTCACACCCCACAAAGAATCACACAATCCCCACTCCCCACTTCCCACACAGAATCACATAATCCCCACTCCCCACACAGAATCACAGAATCCCCACTCCCCACACCCCGCACAGAATCACAGAATCACACAATCTCCACCCCCCCCTCCCACACAGAATCACAGAATCCCCACTGCCCACTACCCACACAGAATCACACAATCCCCACTCCCCACACAGAATCACACAATCCGCACTCCCCACACAGAATCACACAATCCCCACTCCCCACACAGAATCACACAATCCGCACTCCCCACACAGAATCACACAATCCCGACTCCCCACACAGAATCACACAATCCCCACTCCTCACAACCACACAGAATCACACAATCCACACTCCCAACACCCCACACTGAATCACACAATCCCAACTCCCCACACAGAATCACAGAATCAGACAATCCCCACTCCTCACACCACATTCAGAATAACACGATCCCCACAACCCACTGCCCACACAGAATCACACAATCCCCACTCCCCACACAGAATCAAGCAATCCCGACTCATCACTCCCCACACAGAATCACACAATCCCCACACCCCACAACCCACACAGAATCAAACAATCCCCACACCCCACACAGACTCACACAATCCCCACTCCACACACACAATCACACAATCCCCAATCCCCACACCCCACACAGAATCACACAATCCCCACACCCTACACAGAATCACACAATCCCCACTCCCCAATCCCCACACAGAATCACACAATCCCCAATCCAAATACAGAATCAAACAATCCCCACTCCCCACACCCCACACAGAATCACACAATCCTCACACCCCACAAAGAATCACACAATCCCCACTCCCCACTTCCCACACAGAATCACATAATCCCCACTCCCCACACAGAATCACAGAATCCCCACTCCCCACACCCCGCACAGAATCACAGAATCACACAATCTCCAACCCCCCCTCCCACACAGAATCACAGAATCCCCACTGCCCACTACCCACACAGAATCACACAATCCCCACTCCCCACACAGAATCACACAATCCCCACTCCCCACACCCCACACAGAATCACACAATCCCCATTCTCCACACCCCACACACAATCACACAATCCCCACTCCCCACTCCCAAGCAGAATCACACAATCCCCAATCCTCACACCCCATACAGAATCACACAATCCCCAATCCCCACACAGAATCACACAATCCCCAATCCCCAATCCCCACACAGAATCACACAATCCCCACTCCCCACTCCCCACACAGAATCACACAATCCCCACTCCCCACACCCCACACAGAATCACACTATCCCCACTCCACACACCACACACAAAATCACACAATCCTCACCCCCCACACAGAATCACACAATCCCCACTCCCCACACTCCGCACAGAATCACACAATCCCCACTCCCCGCTCCCCACACAGAATCACACAATCTCCACTCCCCACACCCCACACAGAATCACACAATCCCCACTCCCCACACCCCACACAGAATCACACTACCCCCACTCCCCACACCACACACAGAATCACACAATCCTCACTCCCCACACAGAATCACACAATCCCCACTCCCCACACTCCGCCCAGAATCACACAATCCCCACTCCCCACTCCCCACACAGAACCACACAATCCCCACTCCCCACACCCCACAAATAATCACACAATCCCCACTCCCCAGACCCCACACAGAATCACACTATCCCGAACTCCCCACACAGAATCACACAATCCCCAATCCCCACACAGAATCACACAATCCCCAATGCCCACACAGAATCACACAATCCCCACTCCCCACACAGAATCACACAATCCCCATTCGCCACACCCCGCACAGAATCACACAATCCCCACTCCCCACTCCCCACACAGAATCACACAATCGCCACTCCCCACACAGAATCACACAATCCCCATTCCCCTCACCCCACACAGAATCACACAATCCCCACGCCCCACAACCTACACAGAATCACACAATCCCCACACCCCACACAGAATCACACAATCCCCACTCCCCACTCCCCACTCAAAATCACACAATTCCCACTCCCGACTCCCCACACAGAATCACACAAACCCCACTCCCCACTCCCCACACAGAATCACACAATCCCCACTCCCCACACCCCACACCCCACACTGAATCACACAATCCCCACACCCCACACAGAATCACTCTATCCCCACTCCCCACACCCCACACAGAATTACACAATCCCCACTCCCCACACAGAATCACACAATCCCCACACCTCACAAAGATTCACACAATCCCCAATCCCCACACAGAATCAAACAATCCCCACTCCTCACACCCCAAACAGAATCACACAATCCGCACTCCTCTCACAGGATCAAACAATCCCCACTCCCCACACAGAATCACACAATCCCCACTCCCCACTCCCCACACAGAATCACACAATCCCCACTCCCCACACAGATTCACACAATCCCCACTCCCCACACAGAATCACACAATCCCCACTCCCCACACAGAATCACACGATCCCCACTCCCCACACAGAATCACACAATCCCCACTCCCCACACAGAATCACACAATCCCCACTCCCCACACAGATTCACACAATCCCCACTCCCCACACAGAATCACACGATCCCCACTCCCCACACCCCACACAGAATCACACAATCCCCACTCCCCAGACAGAATCAAACAATCCCCACTCCCCACTCCCCACACAGAATCACACAATCCCAACTCCCCACACAGAATCACACAATCCCCACTCCCCACACTCCACACAGAATCACACAATCCCCACAACCCACACAGAATCACAAAATCCCCACTCACCACACTCCACACAGAATCACACAATCCCCATACCCCACACAGAATCACAAAATCCCCACTACCCACACCCCACACAGAATCACAAAATCCCCACGCCCCACTCCCCAATCAAAATCACACAATCCCCACTCCCCACTCCCCACACAGAATCACACAATCCCCACTCCCCACTCCCCACACAGAATCACACAATCCCCACTCCCCACACCCCACACTGAATCACACAATCCCCACACCCCACACAGAATCACTCTATCCCCACTCCCCACACCCCACACAGAATTACACAATCCCCACTCCCCACACAGAATCACACAAACCCCACACCTCACACAGATTCACACAATCCCCAATCCCCACACAGAATCAAACAATCCCCACTCCTCACACCCCAAACAGAATCACACAATCCCCACTCCCCTCACAGAATCACACAATCCCCACTCCCCACACAGAATCACACAATCCCCACTCCCCACTCCCCACACAGAATCACACAATCCCCACTCCCCACACAGATTCACACAATCCCCACTCCCGACACAGAATCACACGATCCCCACTCCCCACACCCCGCACAGAATCACACAATCTTCACTCCCCAGACAGAATCAAACAATCCCCACTCCCCACTCCCCACACAGAATCACTCAATCCCAACTCTCCACACAGAATCACACAATCCCCACTCCCCACACTCCACACAGAATCACACAATCCCCACACCCCACACAGAATCACAAAATCCCCACTCACCACACTCCACACAGAATCACACAATCCCCATACCCCACACAGAATCACAAAATCCCCACTCCCCACACCCCACACAGAATCACAAAATCCCCACTCCCCACTCCCCGCACAGAATCACACAATCCCCACTCCCCACTCCGCACACAGAATCACACAATCCGCACTCCCTACACCCCACACAGAATCACACAATCACCACTCCCCAATCCCCACACAGAATCACACAATCCCCACTCTCCACACCCATCACAGAATTACACAATCTCCACACCCCACTCCCCACACAAATTCACACAATCCCCACTCCCCACACAGAATCACACAATCCCCACTCCCCACACCCCACACAGAATCACACAATCCCCACTCCCCACACAGAATCACACAATCCCCACTCCCCACACCCCACACAGAATCACACAATCCCCACTCCCCACACAGAATCACACAATCCCCACTCCCCACACAGAATCACACAATCCCCACTCCCCACACAGAATCACACAATCCCCACTCCCCACACTCCACACAGAATCACACAATCTCCACTATCAACTCCCCACACAGAATCACACAATCCCCACACCCCACACAGAATCACACAATCCCCACTCCCCACACAGAATCACACAATCCCCACTCCCCACACAGATTCACACAATCCCCACTCCCCACACAGAATCACACAATCTCCACTCCCCACTCCCCACAAAGAATCACACAATCCCCACTCCCCACACCCCATACAGATTCACACAATCCCCACTCCCCACACCCCACACAGAATCACACAATCCCCACTCCCCACACAGAATCACACAATCCCCACTCCACACACCACACACAGAATCACAAAATCCCCACTCCCCACACCCCACACAGAATCACACAATCCCCATTCCCTACACCCGACACAGAATCACACAATCCCAACTCCCCACACCCCACACAGAATCACACAATCCCCACTCCCCACACAGAATCACACAATCCCCACTCCCCACACTCCACACAGATTCACAAAATCCCCACACCCCACACAGAATCACACATTCCCCACTCGCCACACCCGACACTGAATCACACAATCCCCACTCCCCACACCCCACACAGAATCACACAATCCCCACTCCCCACTCCCCACACAGAATCTCACAATCCCCACTCCCCACACAGAATCACACAATCCCCAATCCCCACACCCCACACAGAATCACACAATCCCCACTCCCCACACTGAATCACACAATCCCCAATCCCCACACCCCACACAGAATCACACAATCCCCAATCCCCACACCCCACACAGAATCACACAATCCCCACTCCCCACACCCCACACAGAATCACACAATCCGCACTCCCCACACAGAATCACACAATCCCCACTCCCCACACAGAATCACACAATCCGCACTCCCCACACAGAATCACACAATCCCGACTCCCCACACAGAATCACACAATCCCCACTCCTCACAACCACACAGAATCACACAATCCACACTCCCAACACCCCACACTGAATCACACAATCCCAACTCCCCACACAGAATCACAGAATCAGACAATCCCCACTCCTCACACCACATTCAGAATAACACGATCCCCACAACCCACTGCCCACACAGAATCACACAATCCCCACTCCCCACACAGAATCAAGCAATCCCGACTCATCACTCCCCACACAGAATCACACAATCCCCACACCCCACAACCCACACAGAATCAAACAATCCCCACACCCCACACAGACTCACACAATCCCCACTCCACACACACAATCACACAATCCCCAATCCCCACACCCCACACAGAATCACACAATCCCCACACCCTACACAGAATCACACAATCCCCACTCCCCAATCCCCACACAGAATCACACAATCCCCAATCCAAATACAGAATCACACAATCCCCACTCCCCACACCCCACACAGAATCACACAATCCTCACACCCCACAAAGAATCACACAATCCCCACTCCCCACTTCCCACACAGAATCACATAATCCCCACTCCCCACACAGAATCACAGAATCCCCACTCCCCACACCCCGCACAGAATCACAGAATCACACAATCTCCAACCCCCCCTCCCACACAGAATCACAGAATCCCCACTGCCCACTACCCACACAGAATCACACAATCCCCACTCCCCACACAGAATCACACAATCCCCACTCCCCACACCCCACACAGAATCACACAATCCCCATTCTCCACACCCCACACACAATCACACAATCCCCACTCCCCACTCCCAAGCAGAATCACACAATCCCCAATCCTCACACCCCACACAGAATCACACAATCCCCAATCCCCACACAGAATCACACAATCCCCAATCCCCAATCCCCACACAGAATCACACAATCCCCACTCCCCACTCCCCACACAGAATCACACAATCCCCACTCCCCACACCCCACACAGAATCACACTATCCCCACTCCACACACCACACACAGAATCACACAATCCTCACCCCCCACACAGAATCACACAATCCCCACTCCCCACACTCCGCACAGAATCACACAATCCCCACTCCCCGCTCCCCACACAGAATCACACAATCCCCACTCCCCACACCCCACACAGAATCACACAATCCCCACTCCCCACACCCCACACAGAATCACACTACCCCCACTCCCCACACCACACACAGAATCACACAATCCTCACTCCCCACACAGAATCACACAATCCCCACTCCCCACACTCCGCCCAGAATCACACAATCCCCACTCCCCACTCCCCACACAGAACCACACAATCCCCACTCCCCACACCCCACAAATAATCACACAATCCCCACTCCCCAGACCCCACACAGAATCACACTATCCCGAACTCCCCACACAGAATCACACAATCCCCAATCCCCACACAGAATCACACAATCCCCAATCCCCACACAGAATCACACAATCCCCACTCCCCACACAGAATCACACAATCCCCATTCACCACACCCCGCACAGAATCACACAATCCCCACTCGCCACTCCCCACACAGAATCACACAATCGCCACTCCCCACACAGAATCACACAATCCCCATTCCCCTCACCCCACACAGAATCACACAATCCCCACGCCCCACAACCTACACAGAATCACTCAATCCCCACTGCCCACACAGAATCACACAATCCCCACTCCCCACTCCCCACACAGAATCACACAATCCCCACTCCCCACTCCCCACGCAGAATCACACAATCCCCACTCCCCACACAGAATCACATAATCCCCACTCCCCACTCCCCACACAGAATCACACAATCCCCGCTCCCCACTCCCCTCACAGAATCATACAATCCCCACTCCCCACACCCCACACAGAATCACACAATCCCCACTCCCCACTCCCCACACAGAATCACACAATACCCACACCCCACACAGAATCACAGAATCCCCACTACACACTCCCCACACAGAATCACACGATCCCGACTCCCCACACAGAATCACACAATCACCACTCCCCACTCCTCACACAGAATCACACAATCCCCACACCCCACTCCCCTCACAGAATCACACAATCCCCACTCCCCACACAGAATCACACAATCCCCACTCCCCACTCCCCACACAGAATCACACAATCCCCACTCCCCACACAGATTCACACAATCCCCACTCCCCACACAGAATCACACGATCCCCACTCCCCACTCCCCACACAGAATCACACAATCCCCACACCCCACACCCCACACAGAATCACACAATCCCGACTCACCACAGAGAATCACACAATCCCCACTCCCCACACCCCAGACAGAATCACACAATCCCCACACCCCACACAGAATCACACAATCCCCACACCCCACACACAATAACAGAATCCCCACCCCCCACAGAGAATAACACAAACCCCAATCCCCACACCCCTCACAGAATCACACAAATCCCACTCCCCACACCCCACACCGAATCACACAATCCCCACTCCTCACTCCCCACACAGAATCACACAATCCCCACTCCCCACACAGAATCACACAATCCACACTCCCCACACCCCACACAGAATCACACAATCCCCACTCCACACACAGAATCACAGAAACTCCACTACACACTCCCCACACATAATCACACAATCTCCAATCCCCACACCCCACACAGAATCACACCATCCCCACTCCCCATTCCCCACACATAATCACACAATCCCCACTCCCCACACCCCACACAGAATCACACAATCCCCACGCCCCACTCCCCACACAGAATCACACAATCCCCACACCTCACTCCCCACACAGAATCACACAATCCGCACTCCACACACAGAATCACACAATCCCCACTCCCCACACAGAATCACACAATCCCCACTCCCCACTCCCCACACAGAATCAAACAATCCCCACTCCCCACACAGAACCACACAATCCTCACTCCCCATTCCCCACAGAGAATCACACAATCCCCACTCCCCACACAGAATCACACAATCCCCACTCCCCACTCCCCACACAGAATCACACAATCCCCACTCCCCACGCAGAATCACACAATCCCTACTCCCCACTCCCCACTCAAAATCACACAATTCCCACTCCCCACTCCCCACACAGAATAACACAATCCCCACTCCCCACACAGAATCACACAATCCCCACTCCCCACACCCCACACTGAATCACACAATCCGCACACCCCACACAGAATCACTCTATCCCCACTCCCCACACCCCACACAGAATTACACAATCCCCACTCCCCACACAGAATCACACAATCCCCACACCTCACACAGATTCACTCAATCCCCAATCCCCACACAGAATCAAACAATCCCCACTCCTCACACCCCAAACAGAATCACACAATCCCCACTCCCCTCACAGAATCACACAATCCCCACTCCCCACACAGAATCACACAATCCCCACTCCCCACTCCCCACACAGAATCACACAATCCCCACTCCCCACACAGATTCACACAATCCCCACTCCCCACACAGAAACACACGATCCCTACTCCCCACACCCCAAACAGAATCACACAATCCCCACTCCCCAGACAGAATCAAACAATCCCCACTCCCCACTCCCCACACAGAATCACACAATCCCAACTCCCCACACAGAATCACACAATCCCCACTCCCCACACTCCACACAGAATCACACAATCCCCACACCCCACACAGAATCACAAAATCCCCACTCCCCACTCCCCAATCAAAATCACACAATCCCCACTCCCCACTCCCCACACAGAATCACACAATCCCCACTCCCCACTCCCCACACAGAATCACACAATCCCCACTCCCCACACCCCACACTGAATCACACAATCCCCACACCCCACACAGAATCACTCAATCCCCACTCCCCACACCCCACACAGAATTACACAATCCCCACTCCCCACACAGAATCACACAATCCCCACACCTCACACAGATTCACACAATCCCCAATCCCCACACAGAATCAAACAATCCCCACTCCTCACACCCCAAACAGAATCACACAATCCCCACTCCCCACACAGAATCACACAATCCCCACTCCCCAATCCCCACACAGAATCACACAATCCCCACTCTCCACACCCCACACAGAATTACACAATCTCCACAACCCACTCCCCACACAGATTCACACAATCCCCACTCCCCACACAGAATCACACAATCCCCACTCCCCACACCCCACACAGAATCACACAATCCACACTCCCCACACAGAATCACACAATCCCCACTCCCCACACCCCACACAGAATCACACAATCCCCACTCCCCACACAGAATCACACAATCCCCACTCCCCACACAGAATCACACAATCTCCACTATCAACTCCCCACACAGAATCACACAATCCCCACACCCCACACAGAATCACACAATCCCCACTCCCCACAAAGAATCACACAATCCCCACTCCCCACACAGATTCACACAATCCCCACTCCCCACACAGAATCACACAATCCCCACTCCCCACTCCCCACACAGAATCACACAATCCCCACTCCCCACACCCCATACAGAATCACACAATCCCCACTCCCCACACCCCACACAGATTCACACAATCCCCACTCCCCACACCCCACACAGAATCACACAATCCCCACTCCCCACACAGAATCACACAATCCCCACTCCCCACACAGAATCACACAATCCCCACTCCACACACCCCACACAGAATCACAAAATCCCAACTCCCCACACCCCACACAGATTCACACAATCCCCATTCCCTACACCCGACACAGAATCACACAATCCCAACTCCCCACACCCCACACAGAATCACACAATCCCCACTCCCCACACAGAATCACACAATCCCCACTCCCCACACTCGACACAGATTCAAAAAATCCCCACACCCCACACAGAATCACACATTCCCCACTCGCCACACCCGACACTGAATCACACAATCCCCACTCCCCACACCCCAAACAGAATCACACAATCCCCACTCCCCACACTCCACACAGAATCACACAATCCCCACACCCCACACAGAATCACAAAATCCCCACTCACCACACTCCACACAGAATCACACAATCCCCATACCCCACACACAATCACAAAATCCCCACTCCCCACACCCCACACAGAATCACAAAATCCCCACTCCCCACTCCCCGCACAGAATCACACAATCCCCACTCCCCACTCCGCACACAGAATCACACAATCCGCACTCCCTACACCCCACACAGAATCACACAATCACCACTCCCCAATCCCCACACAGAATCACACAATCCCCACTCTCCACACCCATCACAGAATTACACAATCTCCACACCCCACTCCCCACACAAATTCACACAATCCCCACTCCCCACACAGAATCACACAATCCCCACTCCCCACACCCCACACAGAATCACACAATCCCCACTCCCCACACAGAATCACACAATCCCCACTCCCCACACCCCACACAGAATCACACAATCCCCACTCCCCACACAGAATCACACAATCCCCACTCCCCACACAGAATCACACAATCCCCACTCCCCACACAGAATCACACAATCCCCACTCCCCACACTCCACACAGAATCACACAATCTCCACTATCAACTCCCCACACAGAATCACACAATCCCCACACCCCACACAGAATCACACAATCCCCACTCCCCACACAGAATCACACAATCCCCACTCCCCACACAGATTCACACAATCCCCACTCCCCACACAGAATCACACAATCTCCACTCCCCACTCCCCACAAAGAATCACACAATCCCCACTCCCCACACCCCATACAGATTCACACAATCCCCACTCCCCACACCCCACACAGAATCACACAATCCCCACTCCCCACACAGAATCACACAATCCCCACTCCACACACCCCACACAGAATCACAAAATCCCCACTCCCCACACCCCACACAGAATCACACAATCCCCATTCCCTACACCCGACACAGAATCACACAATCCCAACTCCCCACACCCCACACAGAATCACACAATCCCCACTCCCCACACAGAATCACACAATCCCCACTCCCCACACTCCACACAGATTCACAAAATCCCCACACCCCACACAGAATCACACATTCCCCACTCGCCACACCCGACACTGAATCACACAATCCCCACTCCCCACACCCCACACAGAATCACACAATCCCCACTCCCCACTCCCCACACAGAATCTCACAATCCCCACTCCCCACACAGAATCACACAATCCCCAATCCCCACACCCCACACAGAATCACACAATCCCCACTCCCCACACTGAATCACACAATCCCCAATCCCCACACCCCACACAGAATCACACAATCCCCAATCCCCACACCCCACACAGAATCACACAATCCCCACTCCCCACACCCCACACAGAATCACACAATCCGCACTCCCCACACAGAATCACACAATCCTCACTCCCCACACAGAATCACACAATCCGCACTCCCCACACAGAATCACACAATCCCGACTCCCCACACAGAATCACACAATCCCCACTCCTCACAACCACACAGAATCACACAATCCACACTCCCAACACCCCACACTGAATCACACAATCCCAACTCCCCACACAGAATCACAGAATCAGACAATCCCCACTCCTCACACCACATTCAGAATAACACGATCCCCACAACCCACTGCCCACACAGAATCACACAATCCCCACTCCCCACACAGAATCAAGCAATCCCGACTCATCACTCCCCACACAGAATCACACAATCCCCACACCCCACAACCCACACAGAATCAAACAATCCCCACACCCCACACAGACTCACACAATCCCCACTCCACACACACAATCACACAATCCCCAATCCCCACACGCCACACAGAATCACACAATCCCCACACCGTACACAGAATCACACAATCCCCACTCCCCAATCCCGACACAGAATCACACAATCCCCAATCCAAATACAGAATCACACAATCCCCACTCCCCACACCCCACACAGAATCACACAATCCTCACAACCCACAAAGAATCACACAATCCCCACTCCCCACTTCCCACACAGAATCACATAATCCCCACTCCCCACACAGAATCACAGAATCCCCACTCCCCACACCCCGCACAGAATCACAGAATCACACAATCTCCACCCCCCCCTCCCACACAGAATCACAGAATCCCCACTGCCCACTACCCACACAGAATCATACAATCCCCACTCCCCACACAGAATCACACAATCCCCACTCCCCACACCCCACACAGAATCACACAATCCCCATTCTCCACACCCCACACACAATCACACAATCCCCACTCCCCACTCCCAAGCAGAATCACACAATCCCCAATCCTCACACCCCACACAGAATCACACAATCCCCAATCCCCACACAGAATCACACAATCCCCAATCCCCAATCCCCACACAGAATCACACAATCCCCACTCCCCACTCCCCACACAGAATCACACAATCCCCACTCCCCACACCCCACACAGAATCACACTATCCCCACTCCACACACCACACACAGAATCACACAATCCTCACCCCCCACACAGAATCACACAATCCCCACTCCCCACACTCCGCACAGAATCACACAATCCCCACTCCCCGCTCCCCACACAGAATCACACAATCCCCACTCCCCACACCCCACACAGAATCACACAATCCCCACTCCCCACACCCCACACAGAATCACACTACCCCCACTCCCCACACCACACACAGAATCACACAATCCTCACTCCCCACACAGAATCACACAATCCCCACTCCCCCACTCCGCCCAGAATCACACAATCCCCACTCCCCACTCCCCACACAGAACCACACAATCCCCACTCCCCACACCCCACAAAGAATCACACAATCCCCACTCCCCAGACCCCAGACAGAATCACACTATCCCGAACTCCCCACACAGAATCACACAATCCCCAATCCCCACACAGAATCACACAATCCCCAATCCCCACACAGAATCACACAATCCCCACTCCCCACACAGAATCACACAATCCCCATTCGCCACACCCCGCACAGAATCACACAATCCCCACTCCCCACTCCCCACACAGAATCACACAATCGCCACTCCCCACACAGAATCACACAATCCCCACTCCCCTCACCCCACACAGAATCACACAATCCCCACGCCCCACAACCTACACAGAATCACTCAATCCCCACTGCCCACACAGAATCACACAATCCCCACTCCCCACTCCCCACACAGAATCACACAATCCCCACTCCCCACACCACACACAGAATCACACAATCCTCACTCCCCACACAGAATCACACAATCCCCACACCCCACTCCCTTCACAGAATCACACAATCCCCACTCCCCACACAGAATCACACAATCCCCACTCCCCACTCCCCACACAGAATCACACAATCCCCACTCCCCACACAGATTCACACAATCCCCACTCCCCACACAGAATCACACGCTCCCCACTCCCCACTCCCCACACAGAATCACACAATCCCCACACCCCACACCCCACACAGAATCACACAATCCCGACTCACCACAGAGAATCACACAATCCCCACTCCCCACACCCCAGACAGAATCACACAATCCCCACACCCCACACAGAATCACACAATCCCCACACCCCACACACAATAACAGAATCCCCACACCCCACAGAGAATAACACAAACCCCAATCGCCACACCCCACACAGAATCACACAAATCCCACTCCCCACACCCCACACCGAATCACACAATCCCCACTCCTCACTCCCCACACAGAATCACACAATCCCCACTCCCCACACAGAATCACACAATCCACACTCCCCACACCCCACACAGAATCACACAATCCCCACTCCACACACAGAATCACAGAAACTCCACTACACTCTCCCCACACATAATCACACAATCTCCAATCCCCACACCCCACACAGAATCACACCATCCCCACTCCCCATTCCCCACACAGAATCACACAATCCCCACTCCCCACACCCCACACAGAATCACACAATCCCCACTCCCCACTCCCCACACAGAATCACACAATCCCCACACCTCACTCCCCACACAGAATCACACAATCCGCACTCCCCACACAGAATCACACAATCCCCACTCCCCACACAGAATCACACAATCCCCACTCCCCACTCCCCACACAGAATCAAACAATCCCCACTCCCCACACAGAACCACACAATCCTCACTCCCCATTCCCCACAGAGAATCACACAATCCCCACTCCCCACACAGAATCACACAGTCCCCACTCCCCACTCCCCACACAGAATCACACAATCCCCACTCCCCACGCAGATTCACACAATCCCCACTCCCCACTCCCCACTCAAAATCACACAATTACCACTCCCCACTCCCCACACAGAATCACACAATCCCCACTCCCCACACAGAATCACACAATCCCCACTCCCCACACCCCACACTGAATCACACAATCCGCACACCCCACACAGAATCACTCTATCCCCACTCCCCACACCCCACACAGAATTACACAATCCCCACTCCCCACACAGAATCACACAATCCCCACACCTCACACAGATTCACTCAATCCCCAATCCCCACACAGAATCAAACAATCCCCACTCCTCACACCCCAAACAGAATCACACAATCCCCACTCCCCTCACAGAATCACACAATCCCCACTCCCCACACAGAATCACACAATCCCCACTCCCCACTCCCCACACAGAATCACACAATCCCCACTCCCCACACAGAATCACACAATCCCCACTC
This sequence comes from Cetorhinus maximus, assembly GCF_964194155.1. Lineage (NCBI taxonomy): Eukaryota > Metazoa > Chordata > Chondrichthyes > Lamniformes > Cetorhinidae > Cetorhinus > Cetorhinus maximus. Next base: position 47,638 of record NW_027597500.1, on the reverse strand, counting down.
CCCACACAGAAACACACGATCCCCACTCCCCACACCCCAAACAGAATCACACAATCCCCACTCCCCAGACAGAATCAAACAATCCCCACTCCCCACTCCCCACACAGAATCACACAATCCCAACTCCCCACACAGAATCACACAATCCCCACTCCCCACACTCCACACAGAATCACACAATCCCCACACCCCACACAGAATCACAAAATCCCCACTCCCCACTCCCCAATCAAAATCACACAATCCCCACTCCCCACTCCCCACACAGAATCACACAATCCCCACTCCCCACTCCCCACACAGAATCACACAATCCCCACTCCCCACACCCAACACTGAATCACACAATCCCCACACCCCACACAGAATCACTCTATCCCCACTCCCCACACCCGACACAGAATTACACAATCCCCACTCCCCACACAGAATCACACAATCCCCACACCTCACACAGATTCACACAATCCCCAATCCCCACACAGAATCAAACAATCCCCACTCCTCACACCCCAAACAGAGTCACACAATCCCCACTCCCCACACAGAATCACACAATCCCCACTCCCCAATCCCCACACAGAATCACACAATCCCCACTCTCCACACCCCACACAGAATTACACAATCTCCACAACCCACTCCCCACACAGATTCACACAATCCCCACTCCCCACACAGAATCACACAATCCCCACTCCCCACACCCCACACAGAATCACACAATCCACACTCCCCACACAGAATCACACAATCCCCACTCCCCACACCCCACACAGAATCACACAATCCCCACTCCCCACACAGAATCACACAATCCCCACTCCCCACACAGAATCACACAATCTCCACTATCAACTCCCCACACAGAATCACACAATCCCCACACCCCACACAGAATCACACAATCCCCACTCCCCACAAAGAATCACACAATCCCCACTCCCCACACAGATTCACACAATCCCCACTCCCCACACAGAATCACACAATCCCCACTCCCCACTCCCCACACAGAATCACACAATCCCCACTCCCCACACCCCATACAGAATCACACAATCCCCACTCCCCACACCCCACACAGATTCACACAATCCCCACTCCCCACACCCCACACGGAATCACACAATCCCCACTCCCCACACAGAATCACACAATCCCCACTCCCCACACAGAATCACACAATCCCCACTCCACACACCCCACACAGAATCACAAAATCCCCACTCCCCACACCCCACACAGATTCACACAATCCCCATTCCCTACACCCGACACAGAATCACACAATCCCAACTCCCCACTCCCCACACAGAATCACACAATCCCCACTCCCAACACAGAATCACACAATCCCCACTCCCCACACTCGACACAGATTCAAAAAATCCTACACCCCACACAGAATCACACATTCCCCACTCGCCACACCCGACACTGAATCACACAATCCCCACTCCCCACACCCCAAACAGAATCACACAATCCCCACTCCCCACTCCCCACACAGAATCTCACAATCCCCACTCCCCACACAGAATCACACAATCCCCAATCCCCACACCCCACACAGAATCACACAATCCCCACTCCCCACACTGAATCACACAATCCCCAATCCCCACACCCCACACAGAATCACACAATCCCCAATCCCCACACCCCACACAGAATCACACAATCCCCACTCCCCACACCCCACACAGAATCACACAATCCCCACTCCCCACACAGAATCACACAATCCCGACTCCCCACACAGAATCACACAATCCCCACTCCTCACAACCACACAGAATCACACAATCCACACTCCCAACACCCCACACTGAATCACACAATCCCAGCTCCCCACACAGAATCACAGAATCAGACAATCCCCACTCCTCACACCACATTCAGAATAACACGATCCCCACAACCCACTCCCCACACAGAATCACACAATCCCCACTCCCCACACAGAATCAAGCAATCCCGACTCATCACTCCCCACACAGAATCACACAATCCCCACACCCCACAACCCACACAGAATCAAACAATCCCCACACCCCACACAGACTCACACAATCCCCACTCCACACACACAATCACACAATCCCCAATCCCCACACCCCACACAGAATCACACAATCCCCACACCCTACACAGAATCACACAATCCCCACTCCCCAATCCCCACACAGAATCACACAATCCCCAATCCAAATACAGAATCACACTATCCCCACTCCCCACACCCCACACAGAATCACACAATCCTCACACCCCACAAAGAATCACACAATCCCCACTCCCCACTTCCCTCACAGAATCACATAATCCCCACTCCCCACACAGAATCACAGAATCTCCACTCCCCACACCCCGCACAGAATCACAGAATCACACAATCTCCACCCCCCTCTCCCACACAGAATCACAGAATCCCCACTGCCCACTACCCACACAGAATCACACAATCCCCACTCCCCACACAGAATCACACAATCCCCACTCCCCACACCCCACACAGAATCACACAATCCCCATTCTCCACACCCCACACACAATCACACAATCCCCACTCCCCACTCCCAAGCAGAATCACACAATCCCCAATCCTCACACCCCACACAGAATCTCACAATCCCCAATCCCCACACAGAATCACACAATCCCCACTCCCCAATCCCCACACAGAATCACACAATCCACACTCCCCACTCCCCACACAGAATCACACAATCCCCACTCCCCACACCCCACACAGAATCACACTATCCCCACTCCACACACCACACACAGAATCACACAATCCTCACTCCCCACACAGAATCACACAATCCCCACTCCCCACACTCCGCACAGAATCACACAATCCCCACTCCCCGCTCCCGACACAGAATCACACAATCCCCACTCCCCACACCCCACACAGAATCACACAATCCCCACTCCCCACACCCCACACAGAATCACACTATCCCCACTCCCCACACCACACACAGAATCACACAATCCTCACTCCCCACACAGAATCACACAATCCCCACTCCCCACACTCCGCCCAGAATCACACAATCCCCACTCCCCACTCCCCACACAGAACCACACAATCCCCACTCCCCACACCCCACAAAGAATCACACAATCCCCACTCCCCAGACCCCACACAGAATCACACAATCCCGAACTCCCCACACAGAATCACACAATCCCCACTCCACTCACAGAATCACAGAAACTCCACTACACACTCCCCACACATAATCACACAATCTCCACTCCCCACACCCCACACAGAATCACACAATCCCCACTCCCCATTCCCCACACAGAATCACACAATTCCCACTCCCAACACCCCACACAGAATCACACAATCCCCACTCCCCACTCCCCACACAGAATCACACAATCCCCACACCTCACTCCCCACACAGAATCACACAATCCGCACTCCCCACACAGAATCACACAATCCCCACTCCCCACACAGAATCACACAATCCCCACTCCCCACACAGAATCACACAATCCCCACTCCCCACTCCCCACACAGAATCAAACAATCCCCACTCCCCACACAGAACCACACAATCCTCACTCCCCATTCCCCACAGAGAATCACACAATCCCCACTCCCCACACAGAATCACACAATCCCCACTCCCCACTCCCCACACAGAATCACACAATCCCCACTCCCCACACAGAATCACACAATCCCCACTCCCCACTCCCCACTCAAAATCACACAATTCCCACTCCCCACTCCCCACACAGAATCACACAATCCCCACTCCCCACACAGAATCACACAATCCCCACTCCCCACACCCCACACTGAATCACACAATCCGCACACCCCACACAGAATCACTCTATCCCCACTCCCCACACCCCACACAGAATTACACAATCCCCACTCCCCACACAGAATCACAAAATTCCCAGACCTCACACAGATTCACTCAATCCCCAATCCCCACACAGAATCAAACAATCCCCACTCCTCACACCCCAAACAGAATCACACAATCCCCACTCCCCTCACAGAATCACACAATCCCCACTCCCCACGCAGAATCACACAATCCCCACTCCCCACTCCCCACACAGAATCACACAATCCCCAATCCACACACAGATTCACACAATCCCCACTCCCCACACAGAATCACACGATCCCCACTCCCCACACCCCAAACAGAATCACACAATCCCCACTCCCCAGACAGAATCAAACAATCCCCACTCCCCACTCCCCACACAGAATCACACAATCCCAACTCCCCACACAGAGTCACACAATCCCCACTCCCCACACTCCACACAGAATCACACAATCCCCACACCCCACACAGAATCACAAAATCCCCACTCACCACACTCCACACAGAATCACACAATCCCCATACCCCACACAGAATCACAAAATCCCCACTCCCCACACCCCACACAAAATCACAAAATCCCGACTCCCCACTCCCCAATCAAAATCACACAATCCCCACACCCCACTCCCCACACAGAATCACACAATCCCCACTCCCCACTCCCCACACAGAATCACACAATCCCCACTACCCACACCCCACACTGAATCACACAATCCCCACACCCCACACAGAATCACTCTATCCCCACTCCCAACACCCCACACAGAATTACACAATCCCCACTCCCCACACAGAATCACACAATCCCCACACCTCACACAGATTCACACAATCCCCAATCCCCACACAGAATCAAACAATCCCCACTTCTCACACCCCAAACAGAATCACACAATCCCCACTCCCCACACAGAATCACACAATCCCCACTCCCCAATCCCCACACAGAATCACACAATCCCCACTCTCCACACCGCACACAGAATTACACAATCTCCACAACCCACTCCCCACACAGATTCACACAATCCCCACTCCCCACACAGAATCACACAATCCCCACTCCCCACACCCCACACAGAATCACACAATCCACACTCCCCACACAGAATCACACAATCCCCACTCCCCACACCCCACACAGAATCACACAATCCCCACTCCCCACACAGAATCACACAATCCCCACTCCCCACACAGAATCACACAATCTCCACTATCAACTCCCCACACAGAATCACACAATATACACACCCCACACAGAATCACACAATCCACACTCCCCACACAGAATCACACAATCCCCACTCCCCACACAGATTCACACAATCCCCACTCCCCACACAGAATCACACAATCCCCACTCCCCACTCCCCACACAGAATCACACAATCCCCACACCCCACACCCCATACAGAATCACACAATCCCCACTCCCCACACCCCACACAGATTCACACAATCCCCACTCCCCACACCCCACACAGAATCACACAATCCCCACTCCCCACACAGAATCACACAATCCCCACTCCCCACACAGAATCACACAATCCCCACTCCACACACCCCACACAGAATCACAAAATCCCCACTCCCCACACCCCACACAGATTCACACAATCCCCATTCCCTACACCCGACACAGAATCACACAATCCCAACTCCCCACACCCCACACAGAATCACACAATCCCCACTCCCCACACAGAATCACACAATCCCCACTCCCCACACTCGACACAGATTCAAAAAATCCCCACACCCCACACAGAATCACACATTCCCCACTCGCCACACCCGACACTGAATCACACAATCCCCACTCCCCACACCCCAAACAGAATCACACAATCCCCACTCCCCACTCCCCACACAGAATCTCACAATCCCCACTCCCCACACAGAATCACAAAATCCCCAATCCCCACACCCCACACAGAATCACACAATCCCCACTCCCCACACTGAATCACACAATCCCCAATCCCCACACCCCACACAGAATCACACAATCCCCAATCCCCACACCCCACACAGAATCACACAATCCCCACTCCCCACACCCCACACAGAATCACACAATCCCCACTCCCCACACAGAATCACACAATCCCCACTCCCCACACAGAATCACACAATCCGCACTCCCCACACAGAATCACACAATCCCGACTCCCCACACAGAATCACACAATCCCCACTCCTCACAACCACACAGAATCACACAATCCACACTCCCAACACCCCACACTGAATCACACAATCCCAGCTCCCCACACAGAATCACAGAATCAGACAATCCCCACTCCTCACACCACATTCAGAATAACACGAACCCCACAACCCACTCCCCACACAGAATCACACAATCCCCACTCCCCACACAGAATCAAGCAATCCCGACTCATCACTCCCCACACAGAATCACACAATCCCCACACCCCACAACCCACACAGAATCAAACAATCCCCACACCCCACACAGACTCACACAATCCCCACTCCACACACACAATCACACAATCCCCAATCCCCACACCCCACACAGAATCACACAATCCCCACACCCTACACAGAATCACACAATCCCCACTCCCCAATCCCCACACAGAATCACACAATCCCCAATCCAAATACAGAATCACACAATCCCCACTCCCCACACCCCACACAGAATCACACAATCCTCACACCCCACAAAGAATCACACAATCCCGACTCCCCACTTCCCTCACAGAATCACATAATCCCCACTCCCCACACAGAATCACAGAATCTCCACTCCCCACACCCCGCACAGAATCACAGAATCACACAATCTCCACCCCCCCCTCCCACACAGAATCACAGAATCCCCACTGCCCACTACCCACACAGAATCACACAATCCCCACTCCCCACACAGAATCACACAATCCCCACTCCCACACCCCACACAGAATCACACAATCCCCATTGTCCACACCCCACACACAATCACACAATCCCCACTCCCCACTCCCAAGCAGAATCACACAATCCCCAATCCTCACACCCCACACAGAATCTCACAATCCCCAATCCCCACACAGAATCACACAATCCCCACTCCCCAATCCCCACACAGAATCACACAATCCACACTCCCCACTCCCCACACAGAATCACACAATCCCCACACCCAACACCCCACACAGAATCACATTATCCCCACTCCACACACCACACACAGAATCACACAATCCTCACTCCCCACACAGAATCACACAATCCCCACTCCCCACACTCCGCACAGAATCACACAATCCCCACTCCCCGCTCCCGACACAGAATCACACAATCCCCACTCCCCACACCCCACACAGAATCACACAATCCCCACTCCCCACACCCCACACAGAATCACACTATCCCCACTCCCCACACCACACACAGAATCACACAATCCTCACTCCCCACACAGAATCACACAATCCCCACTCCCCACACTCCGCCCAGAATCACACAATCCCCACTCCCCACTCCCCACACAGAACCACACAATCCCCACTCCCCACACCCCACAAAGAATCACACAATCCCCACTCCCCAGACCCCACACAGAATCACACAATCCCGAACTCCCCACACAGAATCACACAATCCCCACTCCACACACAGAATCACAGAAACTCCACTACACACTCCCCACACATAATCACACAATCTCCACTCCCCACACCCCACACAGAATCACACAATCCCCACTCCCCTTTCCCCACACAGAATCACACAATCCCCACTCCCCACACCCCACACAGAATCACACAATCCCCACTCCCCACTCCCCACACAGAATCACACAATCCCCACACCTCACTCCCCACACAGAATCACACAATCCGCACTCCCCACACAGAATCACACAATCCCCACTCCCCACACAGAATCACACAATCCCCACTCCCCACACAGAATCACACAATCCCCACTCCCCACTCCCCACACAGAATCAAACAATCCCCACTCCCCACACAGAACCACACAATCCTCACTCCCCATTCCCCACAGAGAATCACACAATCCCCACACCCCACACAGAATCACTCTATCCCCACTCCCCACACCCCACACAGAATTACACAATCCCCACTCCCCACACAGAATCACACAATCCCCACACCTCACACAGATTCACACAATCCCCAATCCCCACACAGAATCAAACAATCCCCACTCCTCACACCCCAAACAGAATCACACAATCCCCACTCCCCACACAGAATCACACAATCCCCACTCCCCAATCCCCACACAGAATCACACAATCCCCACTCTCCACACCCCACACAGAATTACACAATCTCCACAACCCACTCCCCACACAGATTCACACAATCCCCACTCCCCACACAGAATCACACAATCCCCACTCCCCACACCCCACACAGAATCACACAATCCACACTCCCCACACAGAATCACACAATCCCCACTCCCCACACCCCACACAGAATCACACAATCCCCACTCCGCACACAGAATCACACAATCCCCACTCCCCACACAGAATCACACAATCTCCACTATCAACTCCCCACACAGAATCACACAATCCCCACACCCCACACAGAATCACACAATCCACACTCCCCACACAGAATCACACAATCCCCACTCCCCACACAGATTCACACAATCCCCACTCCCCACACAGAATCACACAATCCCCACTCCCCACTCCCCACACAGAATCACACAATCCCCACACCCCACACCCCATACAGAATCACACAATCCCCACTCCCCACACCCCACACAGATTCACACAATCCCCACTCCCCACACCCCACACAGAATCACACAATCCCCACTCCCCACACAGAATCACACAATCCCCACTCCCCAATCCCCACACAGAATCACACAATCCCCACTCTCCACACCGCACACAGAATTACACAATCTCCACAACCCACTCCCCACACAGATTCACACAATCCCCACTCCCCACACAGAATCACACAATCCCCACTCCCCACACCCCACACAGAATCACACAATCCACACTCCCCACACAGAATCACACAATCCCCACTCCCCACACCACACACAGAATCACACAATCCCCACTCCCCACACAGAATCACACAATCCCCACTCCCCACACAGAATCACACAATCTCCACTATCAACTCCCCACACAGAATCACACAATCCCCACACCCCACACAGAATCACACAATCCACACTCCCCACACAGAATCACACAATCCCCACTCCCCACACAGATTCACACAATCCCCACTCCCCACACAGAATCACACAATCCCCACTCCCCACTCCCCACACAGAATCACACAATCCCCACACCCCACACCCCATACAGAATCACACAATCCCCACTCCCCACACCCCACACAGATTCACACAATCCCCACTCCCCACACCCCACACAGAATCACACAATCCCCACTCCCCACACAGAATCACACAATCCCCACTCCCCACACAGAATCACACAATCCCCACTCCACACACCCCACACAGAATCACAAAATCCCCACTCCCCACACCCCACACAGATTCACACAATCCCCATTCCCTACACCCGACACAGAATCACACAATCCCAACTCCCCACACCCCACACAGAATCACACAATCCCCACTCCCCACACAGAATCACACAATCCCCACTCCCCACACTCGACACAGATTCAAAAAATCCCCACACCCCACACAGAATCACACATTCCCCACTCGCCACACCCGACACTGAATCACACAATCCCCACTCCCCACACCCCAAACAGAATCACACAATCCCCACTCCCCACTCCCCACACAGAATCTCACAATCCCCACTCCCCACACAGAATCACACAATCCCCAATCCCCACACCCCACACAGAATCACACAATCCCCACTCCCCACACTGAATCACACAATCCCCAATCCCCACACCCCACACAGAATCACACAATCCCCAATCCCCACACCCCACACAGAATCACACAATCCCCACTCCCCACACCCCACACAGAATCACACAATCCCCACTCCCCACACAGAATCACACAATCCCCACTCCCCACACAGAATCACACAATCCGCACTCCCCACACAGAATCACACAATCCCGACTCCCCACACAGAATCACACAATCCCCACTCCTCACAACCACACAGAATCACACAATCCACACTCCCAACACCCCACACTGAATCACACAATCCCAGCTCCCCACACAGAATCACAGAATCAGACAATCCCCACTCCTCACACCACATTCAGAATAACACGATCCCCACATCCCACTCCCCACACAGAATCACACAATCCCCACTCCCCACACAGAATCAAGCAATCCCGACTCATCACTCCCCACACAGAATCACACAATCCCCACACCCCACAACCCACACAGAATCAAACAATCCCCACACCCCACACAGACTCACACAATCCCCACTCCACACACACAATCACACAATCCCCAATCCCCACACCCCACACAGAATCACACAATCCCCACACCCTACACAGAATCACACAATCCCCACTCCCCAATCCCCACACAGAATCACACAATCCCCAATCCAAATACAGAATCACACAATCCCCACTCCCCACACCCCACACAGAATCACACAATCCTCACACCCCACAAAGAATCACACAATCCCGACTCCCCACTTCCCTCACAGAATCACATAATCCCCACTCCCCACACAGAATCACAGAATCTCCACTCCCCACACCCCGCACAGAATCACAGAATCACACAATCTCCACCCCCCCCTCCCACACAGAATCACAGAATCCCCACTGCCCACTACCCACACAGAATCACACAATCCCCAATCCCCACACAGAATCACACAATCCACACTCCCCACTCCCCACACAGAATCACACAATCCCCACTCCCCACACCCCACACAGAATCACACTATCCCCACTCCACACACCACACACAGAATCACACAATCCTCACTCCCCACACAGAATCACACAATCCCCACTCCCCACACTCCGCACAGAATCACACAATCCCCACTCCCCGCTCCCGACACAGAATCACACAATCCCCACTCCCCACACCCCACACAGAATCACACAATCCCCACTCCCCACACCCCACACAGTTTCACACTATCCCCACTCCCCACACCACACACAGAATCACACAATCCTCACTCCCCACACAGAATCACACAATCCCCACTCCCCACACTCCGCCCAGAATCACACAATCCCCACTCCCCACTCCCCACACAGAACCACACAATCCCCACTCCCCACACCCCACAAAGAATCACACAATCCCCACTCCCCAGACCCCACACAGAATCACACAATCCCGAACTCCCCACACAGAATCACACAATCCCCACTCCACACACAGAATCACAGAAACTCCACTACACACTCCCCACACATAATCACACAATCTCCACTCCCCACACCCCACACAGAATCACACAATCCCCACTCCCCTTTCCCCACACAGAATCACACAATCCCCACTCCCCACACCCCACACAGAATCACACAATCCCCACTCCCCACTCCCCACACAGAATCACACAATCCCCACACCTCACTCCCCACACAGAATCACACAATCCGCACTCCCCACACAGAATCACACAATCCCCACTCCCCACACAGAATCACACAATCCCCACTCCCCACACAGAATCACACAATCCCCACTCCCCACTCCCCACACAGAATCAAACAATCCCCACTCCCCACACAGAACCACACAATCCTCACTCCCCATTCCCCACAGAGAATCACACAATCCCCACTCCCCACACAGAATCACACAATCCCCACTCCCCACTCCCCACACAGAATCACACAATCCCCACTCCCCACACAGAATCACACAATCCCCACTCCCCACTCCCCACTCAAAATCACACAATTCCCACTCCCCACTCCCCACACAGAATCACACAATCCCCACTCCCCACACAGAATCACACAATCCCCACTCCCCACACCCCACACTGAATCACACAATCCGCACACCCCACACAGAATCACTCTATCCCCACTCCCCACACCCCACACAGAATTACACAATCCCCACTCCCCACACAGAATCACACAATCCCCAGACCTCACACAGATTCACTCAATCCCCAATCCCCACACAGAATCAAACAATCCCCACTCCTCACACCCCAAACAGAATCACACAATCCCCACTCCCCTCACAGAATCACACAATCCCCACTCCCCACACAGAATCACACAATCCCCACTCCCCACTCCCCACACAGAATCACACAATCCCCAATCCACACACAGATTCACACAATCCCCACTCCCCACACAGAATCACACGATCCCCACTCCCCACACCCCACACAGAATCACACAATCCCCACTCCCCAGACAGAATCAAACAATCCCCACTCCCCACTCCCCACACAGAATCACACAATCCCAACTCCCCACACAGAGTCACACAATCCCCACTCCCTTCACTCCACACAGAATCACACAATCCCCACACCCCACACAGAATCACAAAATCCCCACTCACCACACTCCACACAGAATCACACAATCCCCATACCCCACACAGAATCACAAAATCCCCACTCCCCACACCCCACACAAAATCACAAAATCCCGACTCCCCACTCCCCAATCAAAATCACACAATCCCCACTCCCCACTCCCCACACAGAATCACACAATCCCCACTCCCCACTCCCCACACAGAATCACACAATCCCCACTACCCACACCCCACACTGAATCACACAATCCCCACACCCCACACAGAATCACTCTATCCCCACTCCCCACACCCCACACAGAATTACACAATCCCCACTCCCCACACAGAATCACACAATCCCCACACCTCACACAGATTCACACAATCCCCAATCCCCACACAGAATCAAACAATCCCCACTCCTCACACCCCAAACAGAATCACACAATCCCCACTCCCCACACAGAATCACACAATCCCCACTCCCCAATCCCCACACAGAATCACACAATCCCCACTCTCCACACCCCACACAGAATTACACAATCTCCACAACCCACTCCCCACACAGATTCACACAATCCCCACTCCCCACACAGAATCACACAATCCCCACTCCCCACACCCCACACAGAATCACACAATCCACACTCCCCACACAGAATCACACAATCCCCACTCCCCACACCCCACACAGAATCACACAATCCCCACTCCCCACACAGAATCACACAATCCCCACTCCCCACACAGAATCACACAATCTCCACTATCAACTCCCCACACAGAATCACACAATCCCCACACCCCACACAGAATCACACAATCCACACTCCCCACACAGAATCACACAATCCCCACTCCCCACACAGATTCACACAATCCCCACTCCCCACACAGAATCACACAATCCCCACTCCCCACTCCCCACACAGAATCACACAATCCCCACACCCCACACCCCATACAGAATCACACAATCCCCACTCCCCACACCCCACACAGATTCACACAATCCCCACTCCCCACACCCCACACAGAATCACACAATCCCCACTCCCCACACAGAATCACACAATCCCCACTCCCCACACAGAATCACACAATCCCCACTCCACACACCCCACACAGAATCACAAAATCCCCACTCCCCACACCCCACACAGATTCACACAATCCCCATTCCCTACACCCGACACAGAATCACACAATCCCAACTCCCCACACCCCACACAGAATCACACAATCACCACTCCCCACACAGAATCACACAATCCCCACTCCCCACACTCGTCACAGATTCAAAAAATCCCCACACCCCACACAGAATCACACATTCCCCACTCGCCACACCCGACACTGAATCACACAATCCCCACTCCCCACACCCCAAACAGAATCACACAATCCCCACTCCCCACTCCCCACACAGAATCTCACAATCCCCACTCGCCACACAGAATCACACAATCCCCAATCCCCACACCCCACACAGAATCACACAATCCCCACTCCCCACACTGAATCACACAATCCGCAATCCCCACACCCCACACAGAATCACACAATCCCCAATCCCCACACCCCACACAGAATCACACAATCCCCACTCCCCACACCCCACACAGAATCACACAATCCCCACTCCCCACACAGAATCACACAATCCCCACTCCCCACACAGAATCACACAATCCGCACTCCCCACACAGAATCACACATTCCCGACTCCCCACACAGAATCACACAATCCCCACTCCTCACAACCACACAGAATCACACAATCCACACTCCCAACACCCCACACTGAATCACACAATCCCAACTCCCCACACAGAATCACAGAATCAGACAATCCCCACTCCTCACACCACATTCAGAATAACACGATCCCCACAACCCACTCCCCACACAGAATCACACAATCCCCACTCCCCACACAGAATCAAGCAATCCCGACTCATCACTCCCCACACAGAATCACACAATCCCCACACCCCACAACCCACACAGAATCAAACAAACCCCACACCCCACACAGACTCACACAATCCCCACTCCACACACACAATCACACAATCCCCAATCCCCACACCCCACACAGAATCACACAATCCCCACACCCTACACAGAATCACACAATCCCCACTCCCCAATCCCCACACAGAATCACACAATCCCCAATCCAAATACAGAATCACACAATCCCCACTCCCCACACCCCACACAGAATCACACAATCCTCACACCCCACAAAGAATCACACAATCCCCACTCCCCACTTCCCACACAGAATCACATAATCCCCACTCCCCACACAGAATCACAGAATCCCCACTCCCCACACCCCGCACAGAATCACAGAATCACACAATCTCCACCCCCCCCTCCCACACAGAATCACAGAATCCCCACTGCCCACTACCCACACAGAATCACACAATCCCCACTCCCCACACAGAATCACACAATCCCCACTCCCCACACCCCACACAGAATCACACAATCCCCATTCTCCACACCACACACACAATCACACAATCCCCACTCCCCACTCCCAAGCAGAATCACACAATCCCCAATCCTCACACCCCACACAGAATCTCACAATCCCCAATCCCCACACAGAATCACACAATCCCCACTCCCCAATCCCCACACAGAATCACACAATCCACACTCCCCACTCCCCACACAGAATCACACAATCCACACTCCCCACACCCCACACAGAATCACACTATCCCCACTCCACACACCACACACAGAATCACACAATCCTCACCCCCCACACAGAATCACACAATCCCCACTCCCCACACTCCGCACAGAATCACACAATCCCCACTCCCCGCTCCCCACACAGAATCACACAATCCCCACTCCCCACACCCCACACAGAATCACACAATCCCCACTCCCCACACCCCACACAGAATCACACTATCCCCACTCCCCACACCACACACAGAATCACACAATCCTCACTCCCCACACAGAATCACACAATCCCCACTCCCCACACTCCGCCCAGAATCACACAATCCCCACTCCCCACTCCCCACACAGAACCACACAATCCCCACTCCCCACACCCCACAAAGAATCACACAATCCCCACTCCCCAGACCCCACACAGAATCACACAATCCCGAACTCCCCACACAGAATCACACAATCCCCAATCCCCACACAGAATCACACAATCCCCAATCCACACACAGAATCACACAATCCCCACTCCCCACACAGAATCACACAATCCCCATTCGCCACACCCCACACAGAATCACACAATCCCCACTCCCCACTCCCCACACAGAATCACACAATCGCCAATCCCCACACAGAATCACACAATCCCCACTCCCCTCACCCCACACAGAATCACACAATCCCCACGCCTCACAACCTACACAGAATCACTCAATCCCCACTGCCCACACAGAATCACACAATCCCCACTCCCCACTCCCCACACAGAATCACACAATCCCCACTCCCCACTCCCCACACAGAATCACACAATCCCCTCTCCCCACTCAGAATCACATAATCCCCACTCCCCACACCCCAGACAGAATCACACAATCCCCACACCCCACACAGAATCACACAATCCCCACACCTCACACAGAATCACAGAATCCCCACACCCCACAGAGAATAACACAAACCCCAATCCCCACAACCCACACAGAATCACACAAATCACACTCCCCACACCCCACACCGAATCACACAATCCCCACTCCTCACTCCCCACACAGAATCACACAATCCCCACTCCCCACACAGAATCACACAATCCACACTCCCCACACCCCACACAGAATCACACAATCCCCACTCCACACACAGAATCACAGAAACTCCACTACACACTCCCCACACATAATCACACAATCTCCACTCCCCACACCCCACACAGAATCACACAATCCCCACTCCCCATTCCCCACACAGAATCACACAATCCCCACTCCCCAAACCCCACACAGAATCACACAATCCCCACTCCCCACTCCCCACACAGAATCACACAATCCCCACACCTCACTCCCCACACAGAATCACACAATCCGCACTCCCCACACAGAATCACACAATCCCCACTCCCCACACAGAATCACACAATCCCCACTCCCCACTCCCCACACAGAATCAAACAATCCCCACACAGAACCACACAATCCTCACTCCCCATTCCCCACAGAGAATCACACAATCCCCACTCCCCACACAGAATCACACAATCCCCACTCCCCACTCCCCACACAGAATCACACAATCCCCACTCCCCACGCAGAATCACACAATCCCCACTCCCCACTCCCCACTCAAAATCACACAATTCCCACTCCCCACTCCCCACACAGAATCACACAATCCCCACTCCCCACACAGAATCACACAATCCCCACTCCCCACACCCCACACTGAATCACACAATCCGCACACCCCACACAGAATCACTCTATCCCCACTCCCCACACCCCACACAGAATTACACAATCCCCACTCCCCACACAGAATCACACAATCCCCACACCTCACACAGATTCACTCAATCCCCAATCCCCACTCCCCACACAGAATCACACAATCCCCACTCCCCACACAGATTCACACAATCCCCACTCCCCACACAGAATCACACGATCCCCACTCCCCACACCCCACACAGAATCACACAATCCCCATACCCCACACAGAATCACAAAATCCCCACTCCCCACACCCCACACAGAATCACAAAATCCCCACTCCCCACTCCCCAATCAAAATCACACAATCCCCACTCCCCACTCCCCACACAGAATCACACAATCCCCACTCCCCACTCCCCACACAGAATGACACAATCCCCACTCCCCACACCCCACACTGAATCACACAATCCCCACACCCCACACAGAATCACTCTATCCCCACTCCCCACATCCCTCACAGAATTACACAATCCCCACTCCCCACACAGAATCACACAATCCCCACACCTCACACAGATTCACACAATCCCCAATCCCCACACAGAATCAAACAATCCCCACACCTCACAACCCAAACAGAATCACACAATCCCCACTCCCCACACAGAATCACACAATCCCCACTCCCCACTCCCCTCACAGAATCACACTATCCCCACTCCCCACACAGAATCACACAATCCCCACTCCCCTCACAGAATCACACAATCCCCACTCCCCACACAGAATCACACAATCCCCACACCTGACACAGATTCACACAATCCCCAATTCCCACACAGAATCAAACCATCCCCACTCCCCACACCCCACACAGAATTACACAATCCCCACTCCCCACACAGAATCACACAATCCCCACACCTCACACAGATTCACACAATCCCCAATCCCCACACTGAATCAAACAATCCCCACTCCTCACACCCCAAACAGAATCACACAATCCCCACTCCCCACACAGAATCACACAATCCCCACTCCCCACTCCCCTCACAGAATCACACAATCCCCACTCCCCACACAGAATCACACAATCCCCACTCCCCACTCCCCACACAGAATCACACAATCCCCACTCCCCACACAGATTCACACAATCCCCACTCCCCACACAGAATCACACGATCCCCACTCCCCACACCCCACACAGAATCACACAATCCCCAATCCCCGGACAGAATCAAACAATCCCCACTCCCCACACAGAATCACTCAATCACAACTCCCCACACAGAATCACACAATCCCCACTCCCCACACTCCACACAGAATCACACAATCCCCACACCCCACACAGAATCACAAAATCCCCACTCACCACACTCCAAACAGAATCACACAATCCCCATACCCCACACAGAATCACAAAATCCCCACTCCCCACACCCCACACAGAATCACAAAATCCCCACTCCCCACTCCCCAATCAAAATCACACAATCCCCACTCCTCACTCCCCACACCGAATCACACAATCCCCAATCCCCACTCCCCACACAGAATCACACAATCCCCACTCCCCACTCCCCACACACAATGACACAATCCCCACTCCCCACACAGAATCACACAATCCCCAATCCCCACACCCCGCACAGGATCACACAATCCCCAATCCCCACATCCCACACAGAATCACACAATCCCCACTCCCCACACTCCACACAGAATCACACAATCCCCACTCCCCACACAGAATCACACAATCCCCACTCCCCACACAGAATCACACAATCCGTACTCCCCACACAGAATCACACAATCCCGACTCCCCACACAGAATCACACAATCCTAACTCCTCACAACCACACAGAATCACACAATCCACACTCCCAACACCCCACACTGAATCACACAATCCCAACTCCCCACACAGAATCACAGAATCAGACAATCCCCACTCCTCACACCACATTCAGAATAACACGATCCCCACAACCCACTCCCCACACAGAATCACACAATCCCCACTCCCCACACAGAATCAAGCAATCCCGACTCATCACTCCCCACACAGAATCACACAATCCCCACACCCCACACCCCACACAGAATCAAACAATCCCCACACCCCACACAGACTCACACAATCCCCACTCCACACACACAATCACACAATCCCCAATCCCCACACCCCACAAAGAATCACACAATCCCCACACCCTACACAGAATCACACAATCCCCAGACCCCACACCCCACACAGAATCACACAATCCCCAATCCAAATACAGAATCACACAATCCCCACTCCCCACACCCCACACAGAATCACACAATCCTCACACCCCACAAAGAATCACACAATCCCCACTCTCCACTTCCCACACAGAATCACATAATCCCCACTCCCCACACAGAATCACACAATCCCCACTCCCCACACCCCACACAGAATCACACAATCCTCACACCCCACAAAGAATCACACAATCCCCACTCTCCACTTCCCACACAGAATCACAATCCCCAATCCCCACACAGAATCACACAATCCCCAATCCCCACACAGAATCACACAATCCCCACTCCCCACACAGAATCACACATTCCCCATTCGCCACACCCCACACAGAATCACACAATCCCCACTCCCCACTCCCCACACAGAATCACACAATCGCCACTCCCCACACAGAATCACACAATCCCCACTCCCCTCACCCCACACAGAATCACACAATCCCCACGCCCCACAACCTACACAGAATCACTCAATCCCCACTGCCAACACAGAATCACACAATCCCCACTCCCCACTCCCCACACAGAATCACACAATCCCCACTCCCCACTCCCCACACAGAATCACACAATCCCCACTCCCCACACAGAGTCACACAATCTCCACTCCCCACACAGAATCACATAATCCCCACTCCCCACTCCCCACACAGAATCACACAATCCCCGCTCCCCACTCCCCTCACAGAATCACACAATCCCCACTCCCCACACCCCACACAGAATCACACAATCCCCACTCCCCACACAGAATCAAACAATCCCCACACCCCACACAGAATCACAGAATCCCCACTACACACTCCCCACACAGAATCACACGATCCCGACTCCCCACACAGAATCACACAATCCACACTCCCAACTCCCCACACAGAATCACTCAATCCCGACTCCCCACACCCCACACAGAATCACACAATCCACACTCCACACTCCCCACACAGAATCACTCAATCCCGACTCCCCACACCCCACACAGGATCACACAATCCCCACACCCCACTTCCCACACAGAATCACACAATCCACACTCCGCCCTCCCCACACAGAATCACACAATCCCCACACCCCACACCCCACACAGAATCACACAATCCTCACTCCCCACTCCCCACTCCCCACACAGAATCACACAATCCCCACTCCCCAAACAGAATCACACAAACCCCTCTCCAAACTCCCCTCACAGAATCACACAATCCCCACTCCCCACACCCCACACAGAATCACACAATCCCCACTCTCCACACCCCACACAGAATCACACAATCCCCACTCCCCACACAGAATCACACAATCCCCACTCCCCACACAGAATCACACAATCCCCACTCCCCACACAGAATCACACAATCCCCACTCCCCACACAGAATCACACAATCCCCACTCCACACTCCCCTCACAGAATCACACAATCCCCACTCCCCACACCCCACACAGAATCACACAATCCCCATTCGCCACACCCCACACAGAATCACACAATACCCACTCCCCACACAGAATCACACAATCCCCACTCCCCACACAGAATCACACAATCCCCACTCCCCACACATAATCACACAATCCCCACTCCCCACACATTATCACACAATCCCCACTCCCCACACCCCACACACAATCACACAATCCACACACCTTACACAGAATCACACAATCCCACTCCCCACTCCCCACACAGAATAACACAATCCCCACACCCCACACAGAATCACACAATCCCCACTCCCCACACCCCACACAGAATCACACAATCCACACTCCCCACACCCCACACAAAATCACACAATCCCCACACCCCACACAGCATCACACAATCCCCACTCCCCACACAGAATGACACAATCCCCACAACCCACACAGAATCACACAATCCCCACTCCCCACACCCTACACAGAATCACACAATCCCCACACCCCACACTGAATCACACATTTCCCACTCGCCACACCCCACACTGAATCACACTTTCCCCACTCCCCACGCCCCACACAGAATCTCACAATCCCCACTCCCCACACAGAATCACACAATCCCCAATCCCCACACCCCACACAGAATCACACAATCCCCACTCCCCACACAGAATCACACAATCCCCAATCCCCACACCCCACACAGAATCACACAATCCCCAATCCCCACATCCCACACAGAATCACACAATCCCCACTCCCCACAACGCACACAGAATCACACAATCCCCACTCCCCACACAGAATCACACAATCCCCACTCCCCACACAGAATCACACAATCCCCACTCCCCACACAGAATCACACAATCCCCACTCCCCACACAGAATCACACAATCCGCACTCCCCACACAGAATCACACAATCCCGACTCCCCACACAGAATCACACAATCCCCACTCCTCACAACCACACAGAATCACACAATCCACACTCCCAACACCCCACACTGAATCACACAATCCCAACTCCCCACACAGAATCACAGAATCAGACAATCCCCACTCCTCACACCACATTCAGAATAACACGATCCCCACAACCCACTCCCCACACAGAATCACACAATCCCCACTCCCCACACAGAATCAAGCAATCCCGACTCATCACTCCCCACACAGAATCACACAATCCCCACACCCCACTCCCCACACAGAATCACACAATCCCCACACCCCATTCAGAATCACACAATCCCCACTCCCCACACAGAATCACACAATCCCCACTCCCCACACAGAATCACACAATCCCCACTCCCCACTCCCCACACAGAATCACACAATCCCCACTCCCCACACCCCACACAGAATCACACAATCCTCACTCCCCACTCCCCACACAGAATCACACAATCCCCAGTCCCCACACAGAATCACACAATCCCCACTCCCCACTCCCCACACAGAATCACACAATCCCCACTCCCCAAACCGAATCACACATTCCCCACACCCCACACCCCACACAGAATCATACAATCCCCACTCCCCACACAGAATCACACATTCCCCACACCCCACTCCCCACACAGAATCACACAATCCCCACTCCCCACACAGAATCACACAATCACCACTCCCCACACAGAATCACACATTCCCCACACCCCACACCCCACACAGAATCACACAATCCCCACTCCCCACACAGAATCACACATTCCCTACACCCCACACAGAATCACACAACCCCCACTCCCCACTCCCCCACAGAATCACACAATCACCACTCCCCACTCCCCACTCCCCACACACAATCCCCACTCCCCACACAGAATCACACAATCCTCACTCCCCACACCCCACACAGAATCACACAATCCCCACTCCCCACTCCCCACAGAGAATCACACAATCCCCACTCCACACACCCCACACAGAATCACACAATCCCCACTCCCCACTCCCCACACAGAATCACACAATCCCCACACCCCACACAGAATCACAGAATCCCCACTACACACTCCCCACACAGAATCACACGATCCCGACTCCCCACACAGAAACACACAATCCCCACTCCCCACTCCCCACACAGAATCACACAATCCCCACAACCCACACCCCACACAGAATCACACAATCCCGACTCACCACAGAGAATCACACAATCCCCACTCCCCACACCCCAGACAGAATCACACAATCCCCACACCCCACACAGAATCACACAATCCCCACTCCCCACACAGAATCACACAAATCCCACTCCCCACACCCCACACCGAATCACACAATCCCCACTCCTCACTCCCCACACAGAATCACACAATCCCCACTCCCCACAGAGAATCACACAATCCACACTCCCCACGCCCCACACAGAATCACACAATCCCCACTCCACACACAGAATCACAGAAACTCCACTACACACTCCCCACACATAATCACACAATCTCCACTCCCCACACCCCACACAGAATCACACAATCCCCACTCCCCATTCCCCACACAGAATCACACAATCCCCACTCCCCACACCCCACACAGAATCACACAATCCCCACTCCCCACTCCCCACACAGAATCACACAATCCCCACACCTCACTCCCCACACAGAATCACACAATCCGCACTCCCCACACAGAATCACACAATCCCCACTCCCCACACAGAATCACACAATCCCCACTCCCCACTCCCCACACAGAATCAAACAATCCCCACTCCCCACACAGAATCACACAATCCCCACTCCCCACTCCCCACTCAAAATCACACAATTCCCACTCCCCACTCCCCACACAGAATCACACAATCCCCACTCCCCACACAGAATCACACAATCCCCACTCCCCAAACCCCACACTGAATCACACAATCCGCACACCCCACACAGAATCACTCTATCCCCACTCCCCACACCCCACACAGAATTACACAATCCCCACTCCCCACACAGAATCACACAATCCCCACACCTCACACAGATTCACTCAATCCCCAATCCCCACACAGAATCAAACAATCCCCACTCCTCACACCCCAAACAGAATCACACAATCCCCACTACCCTCACAGAATCACACAATCCCCACTCCCCAGACAGAATCACACAATCCCCACTCCCCACTCCCCACACAGAATCACACAATCCCCACTCCCCACACAGATTCACACAATCCCCACTCCCCACACAGAATCACACGATCCCCACTCCCCACACCCCACACAGAATCACACAATCCCCACTCCCCAGACAGAATCAAACAATCCCCACTCCCCACTCCCCACACAGAATCACACAATCCCAACTCCCCACACAGAATCACACAATCCCCACTCCCCACACTCCACACAGAATCACACAATCCCCACACCCCACACAGAATCACAAAATCCCCACTCACCACACTCCACACAGAATCACACAATCCCCATACCCCACACAGAATCACAAAATCCCCACTCCCCACACCCCACACAGAATCACGAAATCCCCACTCCCCACTCCCCAATCAAAATCACACAATCCCCACTCCCCATTCCCCACACAGAATCACACAATCCCCACTCCCCACTCCCCACACAGAATCACACAATCCCCACTCCCCACACCCCACACTGAATCACACAATCGCCACACCCCACACAGAATCACTCTATCCCCACTCCCCACACCCCACACAGAATTACACAATCCCCACTCCCCACACAGAATCACACAATCCCCACACCTCACACAGATTCACACAAACCCCAATCCCCACACAGAATCACACAATCCCCACTCCTCACACCCCAAACAGAATCACACAATCCCCACTCCCCACACAGAATCACACAATCCCCACTCCCCACTCCCCTCACAGAATCACACAATCCCCACTCCCCACACAGAATCACACAATCCCCACTCCCCACACCCCACACAGAATTACACAATCCCCACTCCCCACACAGAATCACACAATCCCGACACGTCACACAGATTCACACAATCCCCAATCCCCACACAGAATCAAACAATCCCCACTCCTCACACCCCAAACAGAATCACACAATCCCCACTCCCCACACAGAATCACACAATCCCCACTCCCCACTCCCCTCACAGAATCACACAATCCCCACTCCCCACACAGAATCACACAATCCCCACTCCCCACTCCCCACACAGAATCACACAATCCCCACTCCCCACACAGATTCACACAATCCCCACTCCCCACACAGAATCACACGATCCCCACTCCCCACACCCCACACAGAATCACACAATCCCCAATCCCCAGACAGAATCAAACAATCCCCACTCCCCACTCCCCACACAGAATCACTCAATCCCAACTCCCCACACAGAATCACACAATCCCCACTCCCTACACTCCACACAGAATCACACAATCCCCACACCCCACACAGAATCACAAAATCCCCACTCACCACACTCCAAACAGAATCACCCAATCCCCATACCCCACACAGAATCACAAAATCCCCACTCCCCACACCCCACACAGAATCACAAAATCCCCACTCCCCACTCCCCAATCAAAATCACACAATCCCCACTCCCCACTCCCCACACAGAATCACACAATCCCCACTCCCCACTCCCCACACAGAATCACACAATCCCCACTCCCCACTCCCCACACACAATGACACAATCCCCACTCCCCACACAGAATCACACAATCCCCAATCCCCATACCTCACACAATCCCCAATCCCCACATCCCACACAGAATCACACAATCCCCACTCCCCACACCCCACACAGAATCACACAATCCCCACTCCCCACACAGAATCACACAATCCCCACTCCCCACACAGAATCACACAATCCCGACTCCCCACAGAATCACACAATCCCCACTCCTCACAACCACACAGAATCACACAATCCCCACTCCTCACAACCACACAGAATCACACAATCCACACTCCCAACACCCCACACTGAATCACACAATCCCAACTCCCCACACAGAATCACAGAATCAGACAATCCCCACTCCTCACACCACATTCAGAATAACACGATCCCCACAACCCACTCCCCACACAGAATCACACAATCCCCACTCCCCACACAGAATCAAGCAATCCCGACTCATCACTCCCCACACAGAATCACACAATCCCCACACCCCACACCCCACACAGAATCAAACAATCCCCACACCCCACACAGACTCACACAATCCCCACTCCACACACACAATCACACAATCCCCAATCCCCACACCCCACACAGAATCACACAATCCCCACACCCTACACAGAATCACACAATCCCCACTCCCCAATCCCCACACAGAATCACACAATCCCCAGACCCCACACCCCACACAGAATCACACAATCCCCAATCCAAATACAGAATCACACAATCCCCACTCCCCACACCCCACACAGAATCACACAATCCTCACACCCCACAAAGAATCACACAATCCCCACTCTCCACTTCCCACACAGAATCACATAATCCCCACTCCCCACACAGAATCACACAATCCCCACTCCCCACACCCCGCACCGAATCACAGAATCACACAATCTCCACCCCCCCCTCCCACACAGAATCACCGAATCCCCACTGCCCACTACCCACACAGAATCACACAATCCCCACTCCCCACACAGAATCACACAATCCCCACTCCCCTCACCCCACACAGAATCACACAATCCCCATTCTCCACACCCCACACACAATCACACAATCCCCACTCCCCACTCCCAACCAGAATCACACAATCCCCAATCCTCACACCCCACACAGAATCACACAATCCCCAATCCCCACACAGAATCACACAATCCCCACTCCCCAATCCCCACACAGAATCACACAATCCCCACTCCCCACTCCCCACACAGAATCACGCACTCCCCACTCCCCACACCCCACACAGAATCACACTATCCCCACTCCACACACCACACACAGAATGACACAATCCTCACCCCCCACACAGCATCACACAATCCCCACTCCCCACACTCCGCACAGAATCACACAATCCCCATTCCCCACTCCCCACACAGAATCACACAATCCCCACTCCCCACACCCCACACAGAATCACACAATCCCCACTCCCCGCACCCCACACAGAATCACACTATCCCCACTCCCCACACCACACACAGAATCACACAATCCTCACTCCCCACAAAGAATCACACAATCCCCACTCCCCACACTCCGCACAGAATCACACAATCCCGACTCCCCACTCCCCACACAGAACCACACAATCCCCACTCCCCACACCCCACACAGAATCACACAATCCCCACTCCCCAGACCCCACACAGAATCACACAATCCCGAACTCCCCACACAGAATCACACAATCCCCAATCCCCACACAGAATCACACAATCCCCAATCCCCACACAGAATCACACAATCCCCACTCCCCACACAGAATCACACATTCCCCATTCGCCACACCCCACACAGAATCACACAATCCCCACTCCCCACTCCCCACACAGAATCACACAATCGCCACTCCCCACACAGAATCACACAATCCCCACTCCCCTCACCCCACACAGAATCACACAATCCCCACGCCCCACAACCTACACAGAAACACTCAATCCCCACTGCCAACACAGAATCACACAATCCCCACTCCCCACTCCCCACACAGAATCACACAATCCCCACTCCCCACTCCCCACACAGAATCACACAATCCCCACACACCACACAGAATCACACAATCCCCACTCCCCACACCCCACACAGAATCACACAATCCCCATTCTCCACACCCCACACACAATCACACAATCCCCACTCCCCACTCCCAACCAGAATCACACAATCCCCAATCCTCACACCCCACACAGAATCACACAATCCCCAATCCCCACACAGAATCACACAATCCCCACTCCCCAATCCCCACACAGAATCACACAATCCCCACTCCCCACTCCCCACACAGAATCACACACTCCCCACTCCCCACACCCCACACAGAATCCCACTATCCCCACTCCACACACCACACACAGAATGACACAATCCTCACCCCCCACACAGCATCACACAATCCCCACTCCCCACACTCCGCACAGAATCACACAATCCCCATTCCCCACTCCCCACACAGAAGCACACAATCCCCACTCCCCACACCCCACACAGAATCACACAATCCCCACTCCCCACACAGAATCACACAATCCCCACTCCCCAATCCCCACACAGAATCACACAATCCCCACTCCCCACTCCCCACACAGAATCACACACTCCCCACTCCCCACACCCCACACAGAATCACACTATCCCCACTCCCCACTCCCCACACAGAATCTCACAATCCCCACTCCCCACACAGAATCACCCAATCCCCAATCCCCACACCCCACACAGAATCACACAATCCCCACTCCCCACACAGAATCACACAATCCCCAATCCCCACACCCCACACAGAATCACACAATCCCCAATCCCCACATCCCACACAGAATCACACAATCCCCACTCCCCACACCCCACACAGAATCACACAATCCCCACTCCCCACACAGAATCACACAATCCCCACTCCCCACACAGAATCACACAATCCGCACTCCCCACACAGAATCACACAATCCCGACTCCCCACACAGAATCACACAATCCCCACTCCTCACAACTACACAGAATCACACAATCCACACTCCCAACACCCCACACTGAATCACACAATCCCAACTCCCCACACAGAATCACAGAATCAGACAATCCCCACTCCTCACACCACATTCAGAATAACACGATCCCCACAACCCACTCCCCACACAGAATCACACAATCCCCACTCCCCACACAGAATCAAGCAATCCCGACTCATCACTCCCCACACAGAATCACACAATCCCCACACCCCACACCCCACACAGAATCAAACAATCCCCACACCCCACACAGACTCACACAATCCCCACTCCACACACACAATCACACAATCCCCAATCCCCACACCCCACACAGAATCACACAATCCCCACACCCTACACAGAATCACACAATCCCCACTCCCCAATCCCCACACAGAATCACACAATCCCCAGACCCCACACCCCACACAGAATCACACAATCCCCAATCCAAATACAGAATCACACAATCCCCACTCCCCACACCCCACACAGAATCACACAATCCTCACACCCCACAAAGAATCACACAATCCCCACTCTCCACTTCCCACACAGAATCACATAATCCTCACTCCCCACACAGAATCACACAATCCCCACTCCCCACACCCCGCACCGAATCACAGAATCACACAATCTCCACCCCCCCCTCCCACACAGAATCACCGAATCCCCACTGCCCACTACCCACACAGAATCACACAATCCCCACTCCCCACACAGAATCACACAGTCCCCACTCCCCACACCCCACACAGAATCACACAATCCCCACACCCCACACAGAATCACACATTTCCCACTCGCCACACCCCACACTGAATCACACAATCCCCACTTCCCACACCCCTCACAGAATCTCATAATCCCCACTCCCCACACAGAATCACCCAATCCCCAATCCCCACACCCCACACAGAATCACACAATCCCCACTCCCCACACAGAATCACACAATCACACAATCCCCACTCCCCACACAGAATCACACAATCCCCAATCCCCAATCCCCACACAGAATCACACAATCCCCACACCCCACACAGAATCACACATTTCCCACTCGCCACACCCCACACTGAATCACACAATCCCCACTTCCCACACCCCACACAGAATCTCACAATCCCCACTCCCCACACAGAATCACCCAATCCCCAATCCCCACACCCCACACAGAATCACACAATCCCCACTCCCCACACAGAATCACACAATCCCCAATCCCCACACCCCACACAGAATCACACAATCCCCAATCCCCACATCCCACACTGAATCACACAATCCCCACTCCCCACACAGTATCACACAATCCCCACTCCCCACACAGTATCACACAATCCCCACTCCCCACACTGAATCACACAATCCCCACTCCCCACACAGAATCACACAATCCCCACTCCCCACTCCCCACACAGAATCACACAATCCCCACTCCCCACACAGAATCACACAATTCCCACTCCACACACAGAATCACACAATCCCCACTCTCCACACAGAATCACACAATCCCCACTCCCCATTCAGAATCTCACAATCGCCACTCCCCACACCCCACACAGAATCACACAATCCCCACTCCCCAATCCCCATTCAGAATCACACATTCGCCACTCCCCACACAGAATCACACAATCCCCACTCCCCACGCTGCATGACACAATCCCCACACCCCACACAGAATCACACAATCCCCACTCCAATCACCCCACACAGAATCACACAATCCCCACTCCCCACACCCCACACAGAATCACACAATCCACACACCCCACACAGAATCACACAATCCCCACTCCCCATTCCCCACACAGAATCACACAATCCCCACTCCCCATTCCGCACACAGAATCACACAATCCCCACTCCCCACACCCCACACAGAATCACACAATCCCCACTCCCCACTCCCCACACAGAATCACACAATCCCCACACCCCACTCCCCACACAGAATCACACAATCCGCACTCCCCACACAGAATCACACAATCCCCACTCCCCACACAGAATCACACAATCCCCACTCCCCACTCCCCACACAGAATCACACAATCCCCACTCCCCACACCCCACACAGAATCACACAATCCCCACTCCCCACACAGAATCACACAATCCCCACACCCCACTCCCCACGCAGAATCACACAATCCCCACACCCCACTCCCCACACAGAATCACACAATCCCCACACCCCACACAGAATCACACAATCCCCACTCCCCACACAGAATCACACAATCCCCACTCCCCACACAGAATCACACAATCCCCACTCCCCACTCCCCACACAGAATCACACAATCCCCACTCCCCAGATCCCACACAGAATCACACAATCCTCACTCCCCACTCCCCACACAGAATCACACAATCCCCACACCCCACTCCCCACACAGAATCACACAATCCGCACTCCCCACACAGAATCACACAATCCCCACTCCCCACACAGAATCAGACAATCCCCACTCCCCACTCCCCACACAGAATCACACAATCCCCACTCCCCACACCCCATGCAGAATCACACAATCCCCACACCCCACTCCCCACACAGAATCACACAATCCCCACACCCCACTCCCCGCGCAGAATCACACAATCCCCACACCCCACTCCCCACACAGAATCACACAATCCCCACACCCCACACAGAATCACACAATCCCCACTCCCCACACAGAATCACACAATCCCCACTCCCCACACAGAATCACACAATCCCCACTCCCCTCACAGAATCACACATTCCCCACACCCCACACAGAATCACACAATCACCACTCCCCACTCCCCACTCCCCACACACAATCCCCACTCCCCACACAGAATCACACAATCCTCACTCCCCACACCCCACACAGAATCACACAATCCCCACTCCCCACTCCCCACACAGAATCACACAATCCCCACTCCCCACTCCCCACACAGAATCACACAATCCCCACTCCCCACACCCCATGCAGAATCACACAATCCCCACACCCCACTCCCCACACAGAATCACACAATCCCCACACCCCACTCCCCGCGCAGAATCACACAATCCCCACACCCCACTCCCCACACAGAATCACACAATCCCCACACCCCACACAGAATCACACAATCCCCACTCCCCACACAGAATCACACAATCCCCACTCCCCACACAGAATCACACAATCCCCACTCCCCTCACAGAATCACACATTCCCCACACCCCACACAGAATCACACAATCCCCACTCCCCACTCCCCCACAGAATCACACAATCCCCACTCCCCACTCCCCACACAGAATCACACAATCCCCACTCCCCTCACAGAATCACACATTCCCCACACCCCACACAGAATCACACAATCCCCACTCCCCACTCCCCACACACAATCCCCACTCCCCACACAGAATCACACAATCCTCACTCCCCACACCCCACACAGAATCACACAATCCCCACTCCCCACTCCCCACACAGAATCACACAATCCCCACTCCCCACACCCCACACAGAATCACACAATCCCCACTCCCCACTCCCCACACAGAATCACACAACCCCCACTCCCCACTCCCCACACAAAATCACACAATCCCCACTCCCCACACCCCACACAGTATCACACAATCACCACTCCCCACTCCCCACACACAATCCTCACTCCCCACACCCCACACAGAAACACACAATCTTCACTCCCCACTCCCCACACAGAATCACACAATCCCCACTCCCCACACAGACTCACACAATCCCCACTCCCCACACCCCTCACAGAATCACACAATCCCCACTCCCCACACAGAATCACACAATCCCCACTCCCCACTCCCCACACAGAATCACACAATCCCCACTCCCCACACAGAATCACACAATTCCCACTCCACACACAGAATCACACAATCCCCACTCTCCACACAGAATCACACAATCCCCACTCCCCATTCAGAATCTCACAATCGCCACTCCCCACACCCCACACAGAATCACACAATCCCCACTCCCCAATCCCCATTCAGAATCACACATTCGCCACTCCCCACACAGAATCACACAATCCCCACTCCCCACGCTGCATGACACAATCCCCACACCCCACACAGAATCACACAATCCCCACTCCAATCACCCCACACAGAATCACACAATCCCCACTCCCCACACCCCACACAGAATCACACAATCCACACACCCCACACAGAATCACACAATCCCCACTCCCCATTCCCCACACAGAATCACACAATCCCCACTCCCCATTCCGCACACAGAATCACACAATCCCCACTCCCCACACCCCACACAGAATCACACAATCCCCACTCCCCACTCCCCACACAGAATCACACAATCCCCACACCCCACTCCCCACACAGAATCACACAATCCGCACTCCCCACACAGAATCACACAATCCCCACTCCCCACACAGAATCACACAATCCCCACTCCCCACTCCCCACACAGAATCACACAATCCCCACTCCCCACACCCCACACAGAATCACACAATCCCCACTCCCCACACAGAATCACACAATCCCCACACCCCACTCCCCACGCAGAATCACACAATCCCCACACCCCACTCCCCACACAGAATCACACAATCCCCACACCCCACACAGAATCACACAATCCCCACTCCCCACACAGAATCACACAATCCCCACTCCCCACACAGAATCACACAATCCCCACTCCCCACTCCCCACACAGAATCACACAATCCCCACTCCCCAGATCCCACACAGAATCACACAATCCTCACTCCCCACTCCCCACACAGAATCACACAATCCCCACACCCCACTCCCCACACAGAATCACACAATCCGCACTCCCCACACAGAATCACACAATCCCCACTCCCCACACAGAATCAGACAATCCCCACTCCCCACTCCCCACACAGAATCACACAATCCCCACTCCCCACACCCCATGCAGAATCACACAATCCCCACACCCCACTCCCCACACAGAATCACACAATCCCCACACCCCACTCCCCGCGCAGAATCACACAATCCCCACACCCCACTCCCCACACAGAATCACACAATCCCCACACCCCACACAGAATCACACAATCCCCACTCCCCACACAGAATCACACAATCCCCACTCCCCACACAGAATCACACAATCCCCACTCCCCTCACAGAATCACACATTCCCCACACCCCACACAGAATCACACAATCACCACTCCCCACTCCCCACTCCCCACACACAATCCCCACTCCCCACACAGAATCACACAATCCTCACTCCCCACACCCCACACAGAATCACACAATCCCCACTCCCCACTCCCCACACAGAATCACACAATCCCCACTCCCCACTCCCCACACAGAATCACACAATCCCCACTCCCCACACCCCATGCAGAATCACACAATCCCCACACCCCACTCCCCACACAGAATCACACAATCCCCACACCCCACTCCCCGCGCAGAATCACACAATCCCCACACCCCACTCCCCACACAGAATCACACAATCCCCACACCCCACACAGAATCACACAATCCCCACTCCCCACACAGAATCACACAATCCCCACTCCCCACACAGAATCACACAATCCCCACTCCCCTCACAGAATCACACATTCCCCACACCCCACACAGAATCACACAATCCCCACTCCCCACTCCCCCACAGAATCACACAATCACCACTCCCCACTCCCCACTCCCCACACACAATCCCCACTCCCCACACAGAATCACACAATCCTCACTCCCCACACCCCACACAGAATCACACAATCCCCACTCCCCACTCCCCACACAGAATCACACAATCCCCACTCCCCACACCCCACACAGAATCACACAATCCCCACTCCCCACTCCCCACACAGAATCACACAACCCCCACTCCCCACTCCCCACACAAAATCACACAATCCCCACTCCCCACACCCCACACAGTATCACACAATCACCACTCCCCACTCCCCACACACAATCCTCACTCCCCACACCCCACACAGAAACACACAATCTTCACTCCCCACTCCCCACACAGAATCACACAATCCCCACTCCCCACACAGACTCACACAATCCCCACTCCCCACACCCCTCACAGAATCACACAATCCCCACTCCCCACACCCCACACAGAATCACACAATCCCCACTCCCCTCACCCCACACAGAATCACACAATCCCCACTCCCTACTCTCCACACAGACTCACACAATCC
Source organism: Cetorhinus maximus (assembly GCF_964194155.1). Lineage (NCBI taxonomy): Eukaryota > Metazoa > Chordata > Chondrichthyes > Lamniformes > Cetorhinidae > Cetorhinus > Cetorhinus maximus. The sequence continues at coordinate 13,161 of NW_027597500.1, read as the reverse complement.
CCACTCCCCACACAGAATCACACAATCCCCACTCCCCACACCCCTCACAGAATCACACAATCCCCACTCCCCACACCCCTCACAGAATCACACAATCCCCACTCCCCACACCCCACACAGAATCACACAATCCCCACTCCCCACACCCCACACAGAATCACACAATCCCCACTCCCCACTCCCCACACTGAATCACACAATCCCCACTCCCCGCACCCCACACAGAATCACACAATCCCCACTCCCCTCACCCCACACAGAATCACACAATCCCCACTCCCCACTCCCCACACAGAATCACACAATCCCCACTCCCCACACAGAATCACACAATCCCCACTCCCCACACAGAATCACACAATCCCCACTCCCCGCACCCCACACAGAATAACACAATCCCCACTCCCCACACCCCAAACAGAATCTCACATTCCCAACTCCGCAATCCCCACACAGAATCACACAATCCCCACTCCCCACACAGAATCACACAATCCCCACTCCCCACACAGAATCACACAATCCCCACTCCCCACACAGAATCACACAATCCCCACTCCCCACACCCCACACAGAATCACACAATCCCCACTCCCCACTCCCCACACAGAATCACACAATCCCCACTCCCCACTCCCCACACAGAATCACACAATCCCCACTCCCCTCACGGAATTACACAATCCCCACTCCCCACACCCCACACAGAATCACACAATCCCCACTCCCCACACCCCACACAGAATCACACAATCCCCACTCCCCATACCCCACACAGAATCACACAATCCCCACTCCCCACTCCCCACACAGAATCACACAATCCCCACTTCCCCCTCCTCACGCAGAATCACACAATCCCCACTCCCCACACCATATCACACAATCCCCACTCCCCACACAGAATCACACAATCCCCACTCCCCACTCCTCACACAGAATCACACAATCCCCACTCCCCACACAGAATCACGCAATCCCCACTCCCCACACAGAATCACACAATCCCCACTCCTCACACAGAATCACACAATCCCCACTCCCCACACAGAATCACACAATCCCCACTCCCCACACAGAATCACACAATCCCAACTCCCCACCCAGAATCACACAATCCCCACACCCCACTCCCCACACGGTGCACAGAATAGCATCGATACTTTTAACTATTTATCATCAAACACTCCCAGGACAGGTACAGCACGGGGTTAGATACAGAGTAAAGCTCCCTCTTCACCGTCCCCATCAATCACCCCCAGGACACGTACAGCACGGGGTTAGATGCAGAGTTAAGCTCTCTCTTCACCGTCCCCATCAAACACTCCCAGGACAGGTACAGCACGGGGTTCGATACAGAGTAAAGCTCCCTCTACACCGTCCCCATCAAACACTCCCAGGACAGGTGCAGCACGGGGTTAGATACAGAGTAAAGCTCCCTCTACACTGTCCCCATCAAACACTCCCAGGACACGTACAGCTCGAGGTTAGATACAGAGTAAAGCTCCCTCTACACTGTCCCCATCAAACACTCCCAGGATGGGTACAGCACGGGGTTAGATACAGAGTAAGGCTCCCTCTACACCGTCCCCATCAAACACTCCCAGGACAGGTACAGCACGGGGTTAGATACAGAGTAAAGCTCCCTCTACACCTTCCCCATCAAACACTCCCAGGACAGGTACAGCACGGGGTTAGATACAGAGTAAAGCTCCCTCTACACCTTCCCCATCAAACACTCCCAGGACAGGTACAGCACGGGGTTAGATACAGTGTAAAGCTCCCTCTACACTGTCCCCATCAAACACTCCCAGGACAGGTACAGCACGGGGTTAGATACAGAGTAAAGCTCCCTCTACACTGTCCCCATCAAACACTCCCAGGACAGGTACAGCTCGAGGTTAGATACAGAGTAAAGCTCCCTCTACACTGTCCCCATCAAACACTCCCAGGATGGGTACAGCACGGGGTTAGATACAGAGTAAGGCTCCCTCTACACCGTCCCCATCAAACACTCCCAGGACAGGTACAGCACGGGGTTAGATACAGAGTAAAGCTCCCTCTACACCTTCCCCATCAAACACTCCCAGGACAGGTACAGCACGGGGTTAGATACAGAGTAAAGCTCCCTCTACACCTTCCCCATCAAACACTCCCAGGACAGGTACAGCACGGGGTTAGATACAGAGTAAGGCAGAGCAAAACAGAGCGAAACAGAGCCAAACAGAGCAAAACAGAGTGAAATGGAGCAAACAGACCCAAACAGATCCAAACAGTGCAAAACAGAACCAAACGGAGGACAACAGAGCCAAACAGAGCCAAACAGAGGAAAACAGAGCCAAACAGCACCAAACAGAGCATAACAGAGACAAAGAGTCCCAAATTGACGAAAGCAGATGAGAACAGAGCCATGCAGAGCCAAACAGAGGAACACAGAGCACAACAGAGCCAAACAGAGCACAACAGAGCGAAACAGAGCCAAACAGAGCCAAACAGAGCCAAACAGAGCCAAACAGAGCCAAACAGAGACAAACAGAGACAAACAGAGACAAACAGAGACAAACAGAGCCAAACAGAGGAAAACAGAGGCAAACAGAGCCAAACAGAGCCAAACAGAGGAAAACAGAGGAAAACAGAGCCAAACAGAGCCAAACAGAGCCAAACAGAGCCAAACAGAGCCAAACAGAGTGGAACAGAGCCAAACAGACCAAAACAGAGACAAACAGAGCCGAACAGAGCACCGTCCCCATCAAACACTCCCAGGACAGGTATAGCACGGGGTTAGATACAGAGTAAAGCTCCCTCTACACCGTCCCCATCAAACACTCCCAGGACAGGTACAGCACGGGGTTACATACAGAGTAAAGCTCCCTCTACACTGTCCCCATCAAACACTCCCAGGACAGGTACAGCACGGGGTTAGATACAGGGTAAAGCTCCCTCTACACCGTCCCCATCAAACACTCCCAGGACAGGTACAGCACGGGGTTAGATACAGAGTAAAGCTCCCTCTACACCATCCCCATCAAACACTCCCAGGACAGGTACAGCACGGGGTTAGATACAGAGTAAAGCTCCCTCTACACCACCCTCCGACAGTGCGGCGCTCCCTCAGCACTGACCCTCCGACAGTGCGGCGCTCCCTCAGCACTGAGCCTCCGACAGTGCGGCGCTCCCTCAGTGCTGACCCTCCGACAGTGCGGCGCTCCCTCAGCGCTGACCCTCCGACAGTGCGGTGCACCTTCAGTACTGACCCTCCGACAGTGAGGCGCTCCCTCAGCGCTGACCCTCCGACAGTGCGGCGCTCCCTCAGCACTGACACTCCGACAGTGCGGCGCTCCCTCAGCACTGACCCTCCGACAGTGCGGCGCTCCCTCAGCACTGACCCTCCGACAGTGCGGCGCTCCCTCAGCGCTGACCCTCCGACAGTGCGGCGCTCCCTCAGCGCTGACCCTCCGACAGTGCGGCGCTCCCTCAGCGCTGACCCTCCGACAGTGCGGCGCTCCCTCAGCGCTGACTCTCCGACAGTGCGGTGCTCCCTCAGCACTGAGCCTCCGACAGTGCGGCGCTCCCTCAGCGCTGACCCTCCGACAGTGCGGCGTTCCCTCAGCGCTGACCCTCCGACAGTGCGGCGTTCCCTCAGCGCTGACCCTCCGACAGTGCGGCGCTCCCTCAGCGCTGACCCTCCGACAGTGCGGCACTCCCTCAGCACTGACCTCCAACAGTGCGGCGCTCCCTCAGTACTGACCCTCCAACAGTGCGGCACTCCCTCAGCGCTGACCCTCTGACAGTGCGACGCTCCCTCAGTGAGGCACCGGTGTGTCACCGGGTCCTACTGGGACTTGACCTGACTCTGCTCTGACTCAGAGATCTACCAACTGGGCCACGTGCGACACTGGTGGAGGGGAGGTCCTGGAGAAAGGTAACTCACCTAGGGCCCTGTCGGAGAGACGAACACCTTTACTGTGACAAAGAGGGCTGTAGGATGAAGAGCCAGAGAGAGAATCAGTCTTACCTGTTCCGCACATTGTAGATCATGTACGCAGCTGTGAATGAGTAACGGTAAATCTGTGGAATAAGGGAGAAAGGGGAACAGTTGGAGATCGGAGCGAGGGATTGATGGTCACCACAACTCACTGCTTTTTATATAAAATAATTCTCCTGATCTCCCTCCGCCCACCCCCACACCCTCTGGTTCTGTTCCCGATTCTCTTCAATCTGTGTCCCCTCTGGTTACCGACCCTCCCGCCCACTGGAAACAGTCTCTCCCTCTCTACTCTACCCAAACCCCCCCTTCGTGATTTTGAACCCCTCGTTTAAGTTGTAGAACGGTTACAGCACAGAGAGAGGCAATTCAGCCCATCTCTTGGGAGATACACCTAGCCCCACTGCCCGGCCTTCTCCCCGTAATCCGGCACATTCTTCCTTTTCAGATAATAATCCAATTCCAGACCCTAACGCCTCGATTGACCCTGTCTCCACCACACTCTCAGGCAGCGCATTCCAGACCCTAACGCCTCGATTGACCCTGTCTCCACCACACTCTCAGGCAGCGCATTCCAGATCCTAACGCCTCGATTGACCCTGTCTCCACCACACTCTCAGGCAGCGCATTCCAGACCCTAACGCCTCGATTGACCCTGTCTCCACCACACTCTCAGGCAGCGCATTCCAGATCCTAACGCCTCGATTGACCCTGTCTCCACCACACTCTCAGGCAGCACATTCCAGATCCTAACCACTCGCTGTGTGAGAAAGTTTCTCCTCGAGTCTCCATTGCTTCTTTTACCAATCGCCTTAAATCTGTGTCCCTCTGGTTCTCGATCCTTCCCCCACTGGGAACAGTCTCTCCCTGTCCACTCTGTCCCAGACCCCTCGTGATTTTGGACACCTCGATCAAATCTCCTCCTGACCTTCTCTTCTCCGAGGAGAACAGCCCCAGCGTCTCCAATCTGTCCACGTCACTGAAGTTCCTCATCCCTGGAACCATTCTCCTGAATATTTTCTCTAAACCCTCTCTGAAACCTTCACCTCCTTCCTGAAGTGCTGGGACCAGGACTGGACACAATACTCCAGCTGAGGCTGAACCAGTGTTTTATACAGGTTTAACATAACCTCCCAGGTTTTGCACTCCGGACTCCTGTTGCTGGCCCCCTTTCTGTGGTTTAATTGACATTTCGTGTTCCCAACCCCATCAGCAGTTGGACGGTGACTTTGGCTGCAGCATTGCCAGGAGTTTGTGGGGGGTGGGGGGAGGGGGGTGGGGGGTGGGGGAGCAACAATCTTATACCGCACGAGAAGAGAGCTCGTTCCCCAGGGGCGATGCCTTGACCAATCAGAGTCAGGCTGCCTGGTTTGAAATTGCAAAACAGTGCTCGGCAGTTAACTGTCCATCACCATTAACTGGTGCGCTCTCCGTGGCAACGCCTCTACCAATCAGAGTCCGCTGGCCAGCCAGTCGGCGCTCTCCCCCTCGTACAGTGTGAAGTTGTTGCTCCCCTTTGACACTGGTGTTCCTGATGAGTGCGGGGGAGAAAAGTTCGACAGAATGTCGGTTTTCAGCAGCACTCAAGTCCTGTGCCACCAAACCGGCTATTCGACAAATGAAACGTTCGTCTTCGCCTGGAGGGAGCTGGACTACGAATTTATCCTTGACATATTATCCAAGTATAGAATAGGACTGGACTCTATACAGACGCCCAGCTGGAGTAACCACTGTCACTTCTGGACATTGCACCTCTGGAAGTGCTGTGGGGGAGAGGGGACAGCGCCTGGCGGGGAGGGGGGAAGTGCAGTGGTGAGGGGTGCGTGGTGGGGACAGCGCAGATTCACCAGCACAATCCCGGGACTGAAGGGGTTAAACTCCGAGGACGGGTCGCACAGGCTGGGCTTGTCTATCCCTCGAGTGTCGGAGGCTGAGGGGTGATCGGATCGAGGGGGGTCTGGGATGAGTGGAGGGTTCGAAAGGGTCGATAGAGGGAAACTCTTTCCTCTGGTGGGTGGTGGGTGTTGGTGGGAGGGCTGAAAGAGTCCAGAACGAGGGTGGAGGAGGGAGGAGGGGCTGAATGGCCTCCTCCTGTACCTGTGTAACAGGATCGAGGAGGGGGCTGAATGGCCTCCTGCTGTTCCTGTAGAACAGGCTCGAGGAGGTGGGGGGCTGAATGGCCTCCTCCTGTTCCTGTGTAACAGGCTCGAGGAGGAGGGAGGGGGTGAATAGCCTCCTCCTGTTCCTGTGTAACAGGCTCGAGGAGGAGGGAGGGGGTGAATGGCCTCCTCCTGTTCCTGTTTAACAGGGTCAATGAGGGGCTGAATGGCCTCCTCCTGTTCCTGTGTAACAGGCTCGAGGAGGGAGGCTGAATGGCCTCCTCCTGTTCCTGTGTAACAGGCTCGAGGAGGTTGGGGCTGAATGGCCTCCTCCTGTTCCTGTGTAACAGGCTCGAGAGGGGCTGAATGGCCTCCTCCTGTTCCTGTGTAACAGGCTCGAGGAGGAGGGAGGGGGTGAATGGCCTCCTCCTGTTCCTGTTTAACAGGGTCAAGGAAGGGCTGAATGGCCTCCTCCTGTTCCTGTGTAACAGGCTCGAGAGGGGCTGAATGGCCTCCTCCTGTTCCTGTGTAACAGGCTCGAGGAGGAGGAGGGGGCTGAATGGCCTCCTCCTGTTCCTTAGCAGTTTCATATTGCTGTCATGTAAGAACTTTTTGCTGTTTGGGGTAAGGACAAAAGCTGTTATTAAAATCCATTAAAGCAGGAATCTGGATAAACTCATGAGGGAGACAGGAGTAGGTCTTGGTGTGCGGGGACAATTTCTTACTTTGGGGATGATACAAAATGTGGAAGCATTGTGAACTGTGAGGAGGACAGTGTAGAACTGCAGAAGGACATTGACACATCGGTGGAGAGGGCAGAGAGGTGGCAGATGAAGTTCAGTGCAGAGAAGTGTGAGGTGGGAAGACGTGGAGAGACAGTATAAAACAAAGGGTATAATTCTAAAGGAGGTACAGGAGCAGAGGGACCTGGGTGTGTATGTGGATAAATCATTGAAGGTGGTGGGGCAGGTGGAGAGAGTGGGTGATAAAGAATTCGGCATCCTGGGCTTTGTTAATAGGGGGACAGGGTACAAGAGCAAGGGGGTTATGTTAAACCTGTATAAAACACTGGTTCAGCCTCAGCTGGAGTATTGTGTCCAGTCCTGAGCCCCGCACTTTAGGAAGGATGTGAACACATTGGAGAGAGAGAGAGAGAGAGAATGAGGAAAAGATTCAGGAGAATGGTTCCAGGGATGAGGAACTTCAGTGACGTGGACAGATTGGAGACACTGGGACTGTTCTCCTCGGAGAAGAGAAGGTCGAGAGGAGATTTGATCGAGGTGTTCAAAATCACGAGGGGTCTGGGACAGAGTGGACAGGGAGAGACTGTTCCCATTGGGGGAAGGATCGAGAACCAGAGGGGCACAGATTTAAGGCGATTGGTAAAAGAAGCAATGGAGACTCGAGGAGAAACTTTCTCACACAGCCAGTGGTGAGGGTCTGGAATGTGCTGCCTGAGAGTGTGGTGGAGACAGGGTCAATCGAGGCGTTAGGGTCTGGAATGTGCTGCCTGAGAGTGTGGTGGAGACAGGGTCAATCGAGGCGTTAGGGTCTGGAATGAGCTGCCTGAGAGTGTGGTGGAGGCAGGTTCAATCGAGGCGTTAGGATCTGGAATGTGGTGCCTGAGAGTGTGGGGAGACAGGGTCAATCGAGGCGTTAGGATCTGGAATGTGCTGCCTGAGAGTGTGGTGGAGACAGGGTCAGTCGAGGCGTTAGGGTCTGGAATGTGCTGCCTGAGATTGTGGTGGAGACAGGTTCAATCGAGGCGTTAGGGTCTGGAATGTGCTGCCTGAGAGTGTGGGGGAGACAGGGTCAATCGAGGCGTTCGAGAAGGAATTAGACTGTTAACTGAAAAGGTGGGATGTGCAGGGTTGTGGATGGTGGGGTAGGCGTGAGAATGACAGTGGATGAGTTGCATATTCTGAGCACCGGTGCAGATACGATGGGCTGGACAGAACCGTTCTGTGCTGTAACACAGAGGGAGGCTGGTGTGGAACAGTAACACAGGCACAGAGCAGATGGGCAGAATGGCCTGTTTCTGTGCTGTAAAATACTCCTCCAATCGCACAGATTCTGGCTAATATTAGCGATCAGGACAGAACTCCCAGCCCCCTACACACACCACTGCCAAACGCCAGACTCACCCAAGCCTCAATAAATAAAACCAATCGCTTCATAATCATCAGCAACAGATTCTAGAACACTCTCCCTCAATCTCCATTAATCTACATTCTCGCTGACTGCCAAGGATTATTTGCTGTGTCAGAGAGATTGTGACTGAGGGAATAAGAGCATTTGGAAAAATACTTTCCATTGTAGGAATTGTCCAAAGCTGACACTGTCAGACAGAGAGAACTGGGTTCACTGGAATCCTTCTGTGTTTTATCCCTTTCCCCAGTAAATGACAGCACAGAACACCACAGGGCAGGTACAGCACGGGGTTAGATAGAGAGTAAAGCTCCCTCTACACTGTCCCCATCAAACACTCCCAGGACAGGCACAGCACGGGGTTAGATACAGAGTAAATCTCCCTCTACACCATCCCCATCAAACACTCCCAGGACAGGTACAGCACGGGGTTAGATACAGAGTAAAGCTCCCTCCACACCGTCCCCATCAAACACTCTCAGGACAGGTACAGCACGGGGTTAGATACAGAGTAAAGCTCCCTCTACACTGTCCCCATCAAACACTCCCAGGACAGGTACAGCACGGGGTTACATACAGAGTAAAGCTCCCTCTACACCGACCCATAAAACACTCCCAGGACAGGTACAGCACGGGGTTAGATACAGAGTAAAGCTCCCTCCACACCGTCCCCATTAAACACTCCCAGCACAGGTACAGCACGGGGTTAGATACAGAGTAAAGGTCCCTCTACACTGTCCCCATCAAACACTCCCAGGACAGGTACAGCACGGTGTTAGATACAGAGTAAAGCTCCCTCTACACCGTCCCCATCAAACACTCCCAGGACAGGTACAGCACGGGGTTAGATACAGAGTAAAGCTCCCTCTACACCGTCCCCATCAAACACTCCCAGGACAGGTACAGCACGGGGTTAGATACAGAGTAAAGCTCCCTCTACACCGTCCCCATCAAACACTCCCAGGACAGGTACAGCACGGGGTTAGATACAGAGTAAAGCTCCCTCTACACCGTCCCCATCAAACACTCCCAGGACAGGTACAGCACGGGGTTAGATACAGAGTAAAGCTCCCTCTACACCGTCCCCATCAAACACTCCCAGGACAGGTACAGCACGGGGTTAGATACAGAGTAAAGCTCCCTCTACACCGTCCCCATCAAACACTCCCAGGACAGGTACAGCACGGGGTTACATACAGAGTAAAGCTCCCTCTACACTGTCCCCATCAAACACTCCCCGGACAGGTACAGCACGGGGTTAGGTACAGAGTAAAGCTCCCTCTACACCGTCCCCATCAAACACTCCCAGGACAGGTACAGCACGGGGTTAGATACAGAGTAAAGCTCCCTCTACACTGTCCCCATCAAACACTCCCCGGACAGGTACAGCACGGGGTTAGGTACAGAGTAAAGCTCCCTCTAGCCTGCGCGGGCTGAGTGATATTGATATTGTATTTTCAGATTCAGGTTGATTGATGTCACTTACCCTTTACCCATTGGATTTTGGGACGGTGAATTCTGCTGCAGTGAGATCATCCAGTGGCAATGTTCCTCTGGAGTCCGACAGTGCCTCCTCTGTAGGCAAACACAGTGTTGTATAAGTTGCCCATGGTTCTTCACTGTGCCTAGCCCCTGTCCATCCATCCTCACTGTCCCTCCCCAGCTAACCTCAGCTCCTGCCGCTTCTCTAATTACATTCACAGCAGCCGCTCGCATTCCTGTATCGCCCTTAACAGAGGACACATCACAACAGCCTTCACCTGAGCATTATCAGACTGTAATTGGCACTGAGTCGCATAATGGAGATAAAAGCACAGGCGACCAGCAGCCTAGTCAAAATTGGTAGGTTTTAAGGGGCTGAATGGCCTTCTCCTGTTCCTGTGTAACAGGCTCCAGGAGAGAGGGGCTGAATGGCCTCCTCCTGTTCCTGTGTAACAGGCTCGAGGAGGGGGGCTGAATGGCCTCCTCCTGTTCCTGTGTAACAGGCTCGAGGAGGAGGAGGGGGGCTGAATAGTCAATTAGTCAAAGAGAAAAGGGAAGCATTCGTAAGGGATAGAAGGCTGGGAACAGGTGAAGCCCGTGGAGAATATAAAGAAAGTAGGAAGAAACTTAAGCAAGGAGTCAGGAGGGCTAAAAGGGGTCATGAAAAGTCACTGGCAACCAGGATTAAGGAAAATCCCAAGGCCTTTTATACGTATGTAAAGGGCAAGAGGGTAGCCAGGGAAAGGGTGGGCCCACTCAGGGACAGAGGTGGGAATCTGTGTGTGGAGCCAGAAGCAATGGGAGAGATACTAAATGAATAATTCTCAACAGTATTCACCAAAGAGAAGGACTTAGCAGTCGATTTGTCTAGGGAAGAGTGTGTAGATAGCCTGGATCATGTTGAGATCAAAAGAGAGGAGGTGTTAGGCGTCTCGAAGAATATTAAGGTGGATAAGTCCCCAGGGCCAGATGGGATCTACCCCAGAGTACTGAGGGAGGCAAGGGAGGAGATTGCTGGGGCCTTGACAGAAATCTTTGTATCCTCACTGTCTACGGGTGAGGTCCCAGAGTACTGGAGAATGGCCAATGTTGTTCCATTGTTTAAGAATGGTAGCAGGGATAATCCAGGAAATTACAGGCTGGTGAGCCTTACGTCAGTGGTAGGGAAATTATTGGAGAAGATTCTTCGTGACAGGATTTACTACCATTTGGAAGCAAATGGGCGTATTAGTGAGAGGCAGCATGGTTTTGTGAAGGGGAGGTCGTGTCTCACTAACTTGATCGAGTTTTTTGAGGAAGTGACAAAGATGATCGACGATGGAAGGGCAGTGGATGTTATATACATGGATTTCAGTAAGGCCTTTGACAAGGTCCCTCATGGCAGACTGGTACAGAAGGTAAAGTTGCAAGGGATCAGAGGTGAGCTGACAAGATGAATACAGAATTGGCTTGGTCATAGAAGTCAGAGGGTAGCAGTGGAAGGGTGCTTTTCTGAATGGAGAGCTGTGACTAGTGGTGTTCCGCAGGGATCAGTGCTGGGACCTTTGCTGTTTGTAGTATACGTAAATGATTTGGAGGAAAATGTAACTGGGCTAATTAGTAAGTTTGCAGACGACACTAAGATTGGAGGAGTTGCAGATAGTGAAGAGGATTGTCAAAGGATACAACGGGATATAGATCGGTTGGAGACTTGGGCGGAGAAATGGCAGATGGAGTTTAATCCGGACAAATGTGAGGTAATGCATTTGGGGAGGTCTAATACAGGCAGGAATTATACAGTAAATGGCAGAACCCTTAAGTGCATCGACGGGCAGAGGGATCTGGGTGTACAGGTCCACAGGTCACTGAAAGTGGCAACGCAGGTGGATAAGGTAGTCAGGAAGGCATATGGCATGTTTGCCTTCATTGGCAGGGGTATTGAGTATAAAAGCTGGGAAGTCATGCTGCAGCTGTATAGAACCTTGGTTAGGCCACACTTGGAATATTGCGTGCAATTCTGGTCACCACATTACCAGAAGGATATGGAGGTGTTGGAGAGGGTGCAGAGGAGGTTTACCAGGATGCTGCCTGGTCTGGAGGTTATTAGCTATGAGGAGAGGTTGGAGAAACTCGGATTGTTCTCACTAGAGCGACGGAGATTGAGGGGAGACTTGATAGAAGTTTGCACAATTATGAGTGGCATGGACAGAGTAGATAGTCAGAAGCTTTTTCCCAGGGTGGAAGAGTCAATTACTAGGGGACATAGATTTAAGGTGAGAGGAGAAAACTATAGAGGAGATGTGCGGGGCAAGTTTTTTACGCAGAGGGTAGTGAGTGTCTGGAATTCGCTGCCAGAGGAGGTGGTGGAAGTAGGTACGATAGTGGTGTTTAAGAGGCAGCTTGACAAATACATGAATAGGATGGGAATAGAGGGATACGGACCCCGGAAGTGCAAAATGTTTTAGTTGACGGGCAATACGATCGGCCCAGGCTTGGAGGGCCGAAGGGCCTGTTCCTGTGCTGTAATTTTCTTTGCTCTTTGTTCTTTGTTCCTGTTCCTGTGTAACAGGCTCGAGGAGGGGCTGAATGGCCTCCTCCTGTTCCTGTGTAACAGGCTAGAGGAGGAGAGGGGCTGAATGGCCTCCTCCTGTTCCTGTATAACAGGCTCGAGGGGCTGAATGGACTCCTCCTGTTCCTGTGTAACAGGCTCGAGGAGGGGGCTGAATGGCCTCCTCCTGTTCCTGTGTAACAGGCTGGAGGGGCTGAATGGACTCCTCCTGTTCCTGTGTGGGCTGTAATGTCTGGCTGAGGTGGTGTTGCTGAGGGGGGTTACCTGGCGTCAGGAGGATGATGGAGGTGATGACCAGGGAGAAGATGATGCTGATCACCAACATCGCTAAGCCAATCCCTTTCCAGTTGTGTGGAGGAGCACTGGATCCACCCCTATCCTGGAACAAAAGATCATCCAGTCAGTCTCCCATTCATCCTGCAGTGATGGGGTGAATCAGGCTGAGAAAGGAATATGTAATAGTGAGTGAGTGTGTGAAACAGAGAGACTGAAAAAGAGTGAGAGGGAGAGAGAGAGAGAGAGACTGAGAGACAGAGAGAGAGAAGACAGAGAGAGAGAGACAGGGAGAGAGAGACAGAGAGAGAGACAGAGAGACAGAGACAGAGAGACAGAGACAGAGAGAGAGAGACAGAGAGAGAGACAGAGAGACAGAGAGAGAGAGACAGAGAGAGAGAGACAGAGAGAGAGAGAGACGGAGAGAGAGACGGAGAGAGAGACATAGAGAGAGAGACAGAGAGAGAGAGACAGAGAGAGAGAGAGACGGAGAGAGAGACAGAGAGAGAGAGACAGAGAGAGAAACAGAGACAGAGAGAGAGAGAGAGAGAGACAGACAGAGAGAGAGACAGAGAGAGAGAGACAGAGAGAGAGACAGAGAGAGAGAGAGAGAGAGAGAGAGAGAC